>NC_134483.1:432608258-432758258 GCF_040206685.1 Ascaphus truei
TAACGCTTCAAAACTCAAGTATAGCTGGGAGTATACACCTCTGTACCTCGGCGTTTGCTTCTCGCTCCCTATTCAATTGTTCCTGCAAGGCATCATAATCACGCTGGGCAGTTTGGAGTGCAGAAATTAAGGCCTCTTTTCCCTGGACCAAGGATTCAGCTTCCCTTTACTCCTCCTTTTCCTTTGCCACCGTTCCTGTGACAATTCTGCCCATCACTCCGGTCTGCAGCACATATCGGTGCCTTGCTGACGCCTGTTGTCCTGATGCCGCAGGCTCAAGTGGTTCGGTCACTTCCTCAGTGACTTGAAAAATATTTTTCTTTTTCTTCTTTCTCTTTGTTTTATTAGTTCCAGAGACATCAGTGGTACTGGGCAAACACACACTGGACACTTTTGCAGCTTTCATCTGCGGGTACGTCTCTCTTCTCGGGGCCACATATGCATCGTCATCATATGGCCTGAAGGGACACTGTTTTGTATGGTTATGTACATTGCAAAACTGACACTTGATGGCGGCCATTTTAAAACCCCGTTTTTTTTTTTTCTTCACACCCGACGAGGCAGACTTTGCACAACACATGTAAGTTATATGGGCTTTACAATCTTTGAACCTTCTGGGTTCTTCTTAGGGCAACATCTTTGCCAAAATCCATTTTCACCTTCTTTTATACAGACAGGGTAAATTTACACACAGCACTTGCTAGCTGCAAATTCACTCGCTTCAGCAAAAGGCATTAGCTTTACACAGCGATCCTTTCATACCAGACGGGGCAAACTTTACACTCAGCACTTGCTAGCTGTAAATTCAATGCGAGTGTGTTAGGGGAGCCAGAAAAAGGGGGGATGGGGGAGCACAGGTGGAATAGTATATAGTCTGAACTAAGATATGTGAGAATCTGAGCTGCTGGTGTGGGTGATGTGAATCTATATATAATCTGAAACACTCACACGGCCTTGTGCAAATGCGTGTGCATCAAGGTATCTTTACGTCCTATGTTCTTTTCTTTAAGGATCTCGTCTGTGCTTTTCCTTCTTCGTTGGTGTGGATTCGCCTGTTTTGTTCTGGAGTACTCCACCTCTCGTCCGGGCTGGTTCTTCTGTTTCTGGTATTCGTTGTTACCCTCGGAATTAAAGAATTAAAGAACACAGGTTCAGCGACAATGGGATGACAAGCAAAAGGGGACAATCTAGGTTGGGGGTGATCTATGAGGTAGACGGTGTATAATCAAACACTCACACGGACATGTGTGGGTGTACTCAAGGGCTAGGGTATCTTTTGGCTCCCTGTATTGGTCTCACTGTTCCAAATAGCAAGTGATTGATTGTAATGATAATAAATATAAAGTATTGTTACTCACACGGCCAAGTGTGAGTGCACACTTGGAAAGGTATCTTGGATTGGTCCTGGTGTCCTGTGTTGAAGAATTTCTAACCGCTCCTGTTCTGGATTCCTAGCTCCCAGGTGGGTAAATGAGGATATAAGTCCAAGGATACCGGGCAGAAACTTTATTGAAGTGTTAAACAATTAAACAAATAAAATGATAAAAACAGGGGTATATAACAAACCCTCCGCTTGCTCAACTCGTGAGCTGCGGTAGGGGAAGGGGTGGGGGGCCCGTCTCTGGGATGTTCAGCAGTCTCGTGGTGCTACAGCCGCTCGCTCCGCATCCGGATGGAGCTCTGTACTTCCCTTTTCCTGCTCCCGACGGTGGCCGCAAAGTATCAAAATAGTGGGGGGATTTTGAGCAACGCGTTTCGCCCTATGGGCTTCCTCAGGCTCCGTAGTTAGGAAGGGTATGATACACCGCTCCACTTTTATGTGTTGTGGACATCCTAACTACTATGCCCCCCTCGATCTAAAACAGCTGGGCTTTATTACATAGATGAACATTATGTGTGGTGGGTTGATTGGCCCCAATTGGAACTTTCATTAGTTCAGTTCTTGTGTCAAATAGGCTTTGTTTTGAGCATGCTTTTAAGCAGCCCTCTCATTAGAGACAAGTGATCTCTAATTGCGTGCCTTCATTTTTACAGTCCATTGACATTTTAAACATTTTTCAAACGGATATCATACATCATTATTCTTTCAGGAATAGAGAAGTGGTGTAATACAAAAGTGTAAAAAAGTAATATGTTTACTATTATATAAAAAAGAGTTAAAAAGTAAAAATTTAAAAATAAATATCCAAGTCCAAATGTACGTCCTGCATAATTGTGTATATACATATATACAGTATATAAAAAAAATGCCTCATATATATTATAAAAATGGTTCTAGGAACATGTGAAATAAGTCCATAGCCTGTAATAGTTTGTTAGTTTATCCAGATCTGCAATATGAATCAAAAACATAATTAGTGCCCTATAGTAGGATATGGGGTGCATAACTCGTCTGAAATCAATATTCCGAAAAGAGGGGGGTGGGGAATGGGGAGGGGGGGGGATGGGGAGGGTGTGGGGGGGGGGGAAGGGAAAGGGAAGGGGGGGAGGGAGGGGGGGGTTGGATGCAACTGGACTAGAGTCGGGGTTCGGACCTATCTGCTGTAAGTCTAAAATGTGACATGTAGGATTTCTAAAACCACTTTTTGGGGTGGGGTGGAAAAACTTTATAATCAATGAAGTCAATAAAATGCCCCTAGGTCTATGTCAATGTTGAGGCCCTTGGGTGCCAGGGTCTGGAGTCTGTATATCCAGAATGTCTCACGTTGAGCTAGTTTATTAAGCTGGTCTCCACCTCTCCAATGCGCCTCAACTTTCTCTATACCTTGATATACTAGCCCCTCTGGAATCCCTCCATGTGACAGACTGAAATGCCTGGAGACGCTATGAGTCATGACCTGTCTACGTATATTGCCCATGTGTTCCAACACGCGGACTCTTAGGGGCCTAGATGTCCGGCCCACGTATTGGAGCCCACATGGACACGCCAGCAGGTATACCACATACTCATTCCGACATGTAATTAGATTTTTGATATTACATTTTTCTTTAGTGATGTTAGATACGAAACTGGTTTTATCTTTTGCTGCCTGTTTGCAGGCCTTGCAGCTGAAAACTCTATGAAAACCCACTGGGGGGGGGGGGGGGGGTAACCAATGTAGTGTGGGTTTTTTATCCCTTTTAAAGACACTCGGGGCTAACTTTGCTTTAATCGTAGGTGCCCGTCTAAAAATGACCCTTGGTAAAGGCGGAATGTGGTCTTTTAAAATGGGGTCTTTTTGCACTATGTGCCAGTGTTTCTTTAAAACTTCAGTAATTTTGCCAGAGTCGGTGCTAAAATCTGTAATGAATGATAGAGGAAAACTTCTATCATTAGATTTAATGTGCGGTTTCAAAAGATTTTCTCTTGGGATTAGTTCCGTTCTTTGAAGTGCATCGTCGAGTGTTTTAGCTTCATAACCTCTTTCTAAGAATTTCTCTTTTAAAATTAATACCTGTTCCTGGTAGGTTTTTTGGTCTGTGCAATTTCTTTTTATTCTGCGCAATTGTCCATAGGGGATGTTTTTTAGCCACTTCGAGTGGTGGCAGCTAGTATTCAATAGGTAGTTGTTTGCGTCAGTCGGTTTGAAAAAAGTTTTTGTCTTTAATGTATTATCTTCCACAGAAATCGTAAGGTCTAAAAAATGTAGAGAGTTTTTACTGTGTTCTGAAGTGAACTCCAGATTCACTTGGTTATTATTGATATAGCTGATAAAATACTCTAACTCTATTTCTGTACCTCTCCATATGAGCAGCACATCATCAATGTAGCGATGCCAGGAGACAAGGTTCGCGCCATGCGGATGTTCGGACCAAATGTAACTGTCCTTCCAATCCGCCATAAAAATGTTTGCAAAACTAAGTGCGAACCTTTGTTAGGGGAGCCCCTGCGTCAGCCACAAGTATAGATGCTTGTGAACGGTGCTAGGGTTGTGAACATAGTATTGAAAATGGAGAGAAGGAACCCGAAACAGCACTCAAGTTCACACTCTGGAGGATAGTGATTGGATTAAAACATAATCTTTATTAATATCAATATATATAAAATAGGGATGATAGAGCAACGTACTGGAGGTAGGTTGATCCTAATAGTTAATAGCCATGTTGGCTCCGGATCAGACTTGGTATATATATACCAGACAGTTTTAATAAAGCGCTGGTATCAGAACAACACAGAAATCCTGGTGTGGATCTGTGTAATGAGTGAGTACTCTGGGTGTGCCCTGGTAGGTAAGGGGGCTACAGGTAACAGGAGTAATTACTGAATAGACCCTGGTGAGACTTAGTCAAAGTGACCAGTGGTAACTGGTAACAGATAAAACAATTGTAGTATGTATATCAGTGATGCAAACAGCTGGGCTCTGCAGTCGAATTCAAATGTCCATATCAGTGTCAGAGTAACCTCAGGTGACCCTCTGGGTGCCAGTCTGCAGGAGTGTGTAAACTTGCAGTAACCTGTGTGGCTATGTCAGAGGTAGGTGCCCTGGCTTATGGTTGTGGGGCAGACCTAAGTAATAACTGTAGATGAGACACTGATGTGGAAGACATAAGTATGGCATATAGCAGGAGGCTAGGCTGTTGCGCTGTCAGGAAGGTGGAGCCTCACTGCTGCTGTGAAGGGATCCGAACACAGCAGCGCAGCTACAGTGTTGCTGCAGGCACAATAGTCAGTACTTTATTTGCACAGAGCATGTACCCTGTATTCACTCTATAGGGAGGTTAAAAGCGACCTTCGGGACACTAATACCCTGTATACATGGCACGGGCAGACTACCGCATCACCTCGCGGTTCAGTGAATCATGCGGAGACAGTAACTGATCTGCGCGTGCACGTGAAGGTAAGAGCCGACGTGCGCGTTTCGCGAGAGGCTTTCTCAAGGCGAATGGTTAGTATCACTAAGGATACCCTGCAGTTAGGCAGGTATATATAGGGCCCCCAGTGATGACGTCATAGGTTAACCCCTGGTATGCTGTGATATGCTAGGTTCTGTTGATGGTCACAGTAAGTATCCCAATGTATATGACTGCATATCTAGCATACTGTTATAATAAAGATCTGACTCTATTTGTGTGTGATTATTACTTTGTTGTCAGATACATGCAAAGTGGAGCGATGATGCACCCCTACTATGCTTCAGGGGTAGTATTCAAGTGATACTTAATAAATATATGTTGGTGTATGGTGATGATGTAGGGTCCAGAGAGGCCCTAATAAAGATGGTATTACCATTCTGAGGTGGTAGTTGTGACTGTACAGGGTATGGGAGCTGCCTGATACAGACATGGCAATACTGTAAATAAGCAGAACAATGCAACGGTGAAGGGTAAACTATTAAATCAAAAGGTAGATAAAAAGATACAGACATGATCCATTATGACTTGGCAGTATGTCAAATATCACAGAAATGGGGTATACAGAAATCCCTCGTTCAGGCCTCTGGGTGATAGTGTTCCAAGGGTGTAAATCCATCTGGCTTCCAATTGGATTAGAAATCTGTCCCAATCTCCCCTCCTAAATCCTCGGGTGGGGTGGTCAATCCCACAGAAGGTGACGGCCCTTAGGTCCCCCTCGTGGCACAGATTGACGTGTCTTGACAGGGGTTTGTCAGCCTTGTTTCTCACTGTGCCTATGTGTTCGAGTACCCTTTGTTTGAGACACCTACTGGTTTTCCCCACATAGACTTTCCCACAGATACATTTGCCTTGGTATATGACACCGGTACTTAGGCAGTTGATGAAACTGCGTATTGGGTAAGTCTTAGTGTCATTCCAGTTCCCAAAGTGTTTGGTGGTGCTCATGTACTGGCACGCCTTGTATCGCTGGCAGGTGTATGATCCCATGGGTTTGGGTGGAAGCCATGTTCTTGGGGTCTCGTCTACAAAATGGCTGTGGACCAGTTGGTCTCGCAAGTTTTTAGCTCGTCTGCTTGTCATGGATGGATAATATTTAGTGACTACTTTCAAAAGGATGGTGGGAATCCCAGGTAGTGTTCACAGAAGAGCTGGAGGCATACACTGAGCACATCGACCTCTGGGTCCGCTACTTTGGGGAACCCACGAGGGGAGAGATACCTGGATCAACGCGCCCACTGCTGGAGGTACAAAGTCCCTGAGAGTGGTGGTCCACACCAAGTCACAGCGGAGGAGGCGGATGAGCCTGAAGTTTAAACCAAAAATCCTTCTCTCTTTGATCACAATGATTGTGGTACATGCCTGAAACACTTGTTTTTATTGTAAGTGTTCATTTTTTAAACCCCATAAAGTCGAGTTTTTTTACATTATACTGGTCTGCACTATGGTTTATATTTCTTTTACATACACTTTGCTGCGGAGCTGAGAGCTGGAGACCCTATCACCTGGTGGGAATATCTGTACAGCAGAGACCATTGAGTGTCAAAACCGCTTGATTTTGACTTACATCTTGTAAGTAGACTTCACATATGAGCCAAGAAAGAACGCAGAATATATATCACTTGAATTTTATTGTCTGCACTTAGATTGTTTTTCTTGTTTTATGTTCTTTTCCCTTCATGCTCCCCCTGGATTACAACTGGAGAACAAAGTAATAATCACACACAAATAGAGTCAGATCTTTATTATAACAGTATGCTAGATATGCAGTCATATACATTGGGATACTTACTGTGACCATCAACAGAACCTAGCATATCACAGCATACCAGGGGTTAACCTATGACGTCATCACTGGGGGCCCTATATATACCTGCCTAACTGCAGGGTATCCTTAGTGATACTAACCATTCGCCTTGAGAAAGCCTCTCGCGAAACGCGCACGTCGGCTCTTACCTTCACGTGCACGCGCAGATCAGTTACTGTCTCCGCATGATTCACTGAACCGCGAGGTGATGCGGTAGTCTGCCCGTGCCATGTATACAGGGTATTAGTGTCCCGAAGGTCGCTTTTAACCTCCCTATAGAGTGAATACAGGGTACATGCTCTGTGCAAATAAAGTACTGACTATTGTGCCTGTAGCAACACTGTAGCTGCGCTGCTCTGTTCGGATCCCTTCACAGCAGCAGTGAGGCTCCACCTTCCTGACAGCGCAACAGCCTAGCCTCCTGCTATATGCCATACTTATGTCTTCCACATCAGTGTCTCATCTACAGTTATTACTTAGGTCTTCCCCACAACCATAAGCCAGGGCACCTACCTCTGACATAGCCACACAGGTTACTGCAAGTTTACACACTCCTGCAGACTGGCACCCAGAGGGTCACCTGAGGTTACTCTGACACTGATATGGACATTTGAATTCGACTGCAGAGCCCAGCTGTTTGCATCACTGATATACATACTACAATTGTTGTATCTGTTACCAGTTACCACTGGTCACTTTGACTAAGTCTCACCAGGGTCTATTCAGTAATTACTCCTGTTACCTGTAGCCCCCTTACCTACCAGGGCACACCCAGAGTACTCACTCATTACACAGATCCACACCAGGATTTCTGTGTTGTTCTGATACCAGCGCTTTATTAAAACTGTCTGGTATATATATACCAAGTCTGATCTGGAGCCAACATGGCTATTAACTATTAGGATCAACCTACCTCCAGTACGTTGCTCTATCATCCCTATTTTATATATATTGATATTAATAAAGATTATGTTTTAATCCAATCACTATCCTCCAGAGTGTGAACTTGAGTGCTGTTTCGGGTTCCTTCTCTCCATTTTCAATACTATGTAAATTCAATGCTTCAGCAAAATAACGCGTTTTTTTCTTTTTTTTCCCGCTTGAGTTCAGTGTCTCAACACATCTTCATCTACTGAACCCCAGAGATGTAGCATCCCACTTCTGACACCACCTGTGGCAGGATGGCCTCGCGGCGGGGTCATTAAGACACTAGACATGTTGGGAAACGTTAAACTATAGTGGTTTATTAGCCACAGCAAAAAATAAAGTACGGGTGCACTGTCCCTTTAAAAAACTACTTCCTAGAAATTAAAGCCTATTCCCGTTAGGGAAACTAACTCACTTCTTGAGCCCTTACTAACAGGGCAGCCAGCTAATCTGGTTATGCCCAAAAACATATGCTACACAAAGTATAACCAATAAGTATAATAATAAAGTCTTATCTGTTGCAGCTCCAGTAGCAAACAGGAACACGTTTCCGGGGAGCAGGCTGTGTCCAGCTCGCAGCAAACTTTTTCTAATCTTTATCCTGGGTTGGGGTCCCAGCTGGTCCCAGCAGCAAAGCTCCTCGCAGGACTGGGGGACCAGAGCAACAGCTACGGCTTCCTGGCCGGGAAAGTTCTCTCCACCCTCCTGGGGAAAAACAAGCTCTCTTTGTGTGTGAGTCACATCCTGCTTTTAAACCTGGAGTCTCTCAGGCCTCCTGCTTTATTAGGCTGCAGGTGTATGCTGATCTCCAACTGTAGGTTAACTGGATTAGTGCTGGAAAGTACACACATCTTCCATTCCTGCTGACTGAGTCAGTGACTCTGTCACAATAGAGATATAGATAACAGTCTTATATGAAAAGTCTTATCTGTCTCTAGTAGTTGTAGGGGGAGGATTCTCTGTTCTCTTGGTGTCCACACCCTTGTGTGATAAGGTAATGTCAGGATCCAGGTTTAGAATCTTGTCCCCTCTGTCCAAGAATATAAGCCTCTTGGTGTCTTGATCTCAGCAGAGCCTTTCTACTCAAGACCTCTTTCCTGTTGTCAGCACCCTTGTATACTGAGGAAAATCGCCTTCCTGTTTCTGGGAACAGGCTTTTTCACAGAGCTGTGATTAGGCAGGTGGCGTGGTTGATTGCAGGTGTGCAATTAACCAGCACACTGCTGGATTAGAGGCAAGCCTGTTAACAGGGATAAGACTCTGTTACATACCTCCCCTGTTTGTGGGAAGTTCGAGCTTACCATGGCCGAAGACCATCCTTCCACTCTCATTCGAGATATCACTGTGACTTGAATGAGAGTGGATTGAGGAAGAGAACTTTCAGTTCCACTGGGATTGGAGCCCTTTCTCCAGTTTTTTTGTGTCTCCACCCGAAGGTGCTTGAGATCAGCACTACTCAGTTGCTCGAGGAGAACTTTTTCCAAGTAAAGTCTTTTTACCGAGTGCGTGGTCATGAGATTTCTCTTGCATCAGGCTCTCCTCTTTTTGTAGGCAGATTGTATGGCGACAGTTGCAGAGTGTTTGAGAGTAACACTTTGAGTTTTCCGCTCTTGAAGCTGTCCTTCTGAACTCTTTCCACTCCATGGTGTTCCCAGTTCAGCTTCTTTGGGATTGAGTTGCAATTCCAACTCCACTTCCAGAGAATGTCCCATCTTTACTGCTTCAACCGCTAATGATTTTTCTGGTTTTGATTCTGCACGTATACCTTATTTTGTTGCCTGTTGGGTGGCTGAAGGTTTAGCTAGAGCTTGTTTAGGTGGTTTAGACTTTGCAACCTTGTTTTTCAGATGAGCGGTGTTCCCAGCTCTCACTGTACCCTTTTTCCTTTGGGTTTTTGTGGCTGTGGGATACTGACGCTTGGTCACGGTCAATACTTGTCGCTGTAGTACTGTAATCTCATCCGTGAGAGATCCCTGGTTTTTTTTAGTGCATCTTGCAAGTATCTTCTCAGGGAATTTATCTGCACAGTTTTCTTTCTCCGAGTTTGTATCAGTGTCTCCTTCATATTCTGGAGCTCTGTAATTTTTGTCGTCAAGGTTGCCACTGCATCTGTTTTCTCCTTGGTGCACTGACTCAAGGGGATGGAACAGACTCTCTGTCTCTCCAGCTCTTGCTCCAGTTGCTGGGCCTTCTCCTGCTCCCTCTCATACAGAATCACCTGGTATCGAAGCTCCGCCTCCAACAATGCTCTGGTGACATGCAGCGTGGCCTTTAGCTCCTCATACTGCTCTGTGGGGACGCACTGGGTATTCAGACGTTCCTGCAGCGCTTATACCTCTTTAGCAGGCTGCAGATTTTCTTCCTGCAGAGTTCGCTGCTTCTCCTCGGTATTCTGGAGGTGTGTATGAAGACCTTGTAGTTGGTTCTGCAGTCGGTGTTCTGCTTCAACCTTTTCACCTTCCATAAGTTTCTTTATTTTTTTCAACTCGTGGAGCTTTTCATTCTTTCCATTGACGTGGAATTTTCATTTTTTAGTCTTAAATTTTCTCTTTTTCCAGTCTCTGTAATATTCAGGGCCTCCTTGTAGTCCGCCTTCCATTTTCGCACCTCTGCTGACACTGACTGTCTCCTGGTGTGAGACTTCCATCTCTAGGTTGAGTGTCTGAAGCTCCTTCTGAGAGACTTTGAGATCTATATTAAGATTGACCATAGTTTTTTTAGAATTGTCCAGCTCCTCTGCGAGACTGTGAAGTTCCTTTTTGGAGACTTCCAGTTTTGTGCGGTAGCTGCCAATCTCATGATGTGAGGCATCCAGTGCTATGCGGAGTGTATGAACCTCCTTCTGGGTTACGTCCACCTCTGTCCGGACCCTGTTGACCTCTTGTTGTGAGGCATTCAGTTCTAGGCGAAGAGTTTGAACCTCTTGCTGAAACACTGTAATCTCCTTCAGTGCCTCCTCATACGTCTGCTTCAGCTTAGCCTTCATTTTATCGGATTGGCTCTGCTTTTCCACCATGGTGGCATTAGTAGTGTTTGCAGTGGCTAGCTCAGTCTTGGCCGCCGAGTAAATTGAGAGCACTGTCTTCTGAAGCTCAGCATTATTTTCTCTTTCTATTTTCAATTTTTCACGGAACCGATCACAGTTATGCCTGGAATTTTTCAGGGCATCTTCAGGGTTGGTCAAGGGATCGTCACTCACTGGTTCCGGATCCGCTTCACTGGGATGGTTGGTTAAGGGTTCCTCACTGTTGGCACTGGACAGACACTTCTTTGGGTTACACGACTTCTGCCTTAGGCCCTTTGGATATTCTGTCATCCGCATGACGAATCCTCCATTTTCTCTAGGCTACAGGGCATCTCGGTCCCCCTTTTTCTCCGCGGGATCTGCGGACGTGTCTGTTCCTTCCACGGTAAGTGAAGAACCACTTTTCTTTTTCTTTTTCCGCCTTTTTGTTTTGGATGACTCTGTCCCATCAGGGATACTGGGGTCTCCGTCTTTATTTGAAACTTCAGCAGCTTCACTATATACGCCAGGCTTTTCTTGCAGTTGCGTTAGTGGACAGGAATATTCGGTGATCTGCTGCTCCTACTCTGGTTCCTGCCGATCACATTCGTCATCATAGAGAGCGGTCATTTCGGTTCGTACCGAGTTAAGGCACCCCCACCATTCTTGGGGTGTTTTGTGGGTGTGACTCGGTTTGGGTTCCCCATAAGAGATGTCTTCCTCCTTTTCGGACTGGAAGGCACACTCTTCCATGGGGCAGGGTTCATTACAGGAACGCCGCATCTTGTCCTCCATTTTGGGGCTACCAGGTGTATTTTTCTTTCTGACCTCAGGAGGCGCTATTGCAGCTATTGCCACTGTTTTTGCTAGAACCCTAAATTGTGGTAGTCCTACAGGTGGGCATATTTTGCTTGTAGAGGTCGTAGCTCTCACAGGCATCTCTGTAGACTTTTTCTTTCCTTTGGTAAGTTTTAATACATTAGCAGTGCTGTGTATGCATTCACTCTCACCGCCTGAATAAGTCCTGAAGGGACACTGCTCTGTGTGGTGGGGTTCTTTACACCAGGAACACATTTTCTTCCCCATGTTTGCAGAGTCTGTATTTGACTTCAGCTGGGCGGCCATTTTAAATACCCAGAATCAGTACCGTCTGTAAAAGTTTCCCTGCTTCAGCACAGTCTTGCATCAATTTTCACACTTTTCTACATATACTCTATTCACAGCTGGTAGTCCTATGCGGTGTGGCAGCCTTTACTTCCAGAATCAGTACCGCTCGTGGGTCACCATCTGTATTCACTGCTTCAGCGCATTTTTTTAAAATAAAACAATAAACAAAGCCTAGCTTCTCTGGAGCGCTAACTCACTTCTTGAACCCTGACTATGGCTGGATGGCAAAGCCCCTTTATCAACAACCATATTACACATTATTGTGATGGCAAGTAAGATTTACCTGCTTCAGCAGTCTCTCTCTCTCACTCTCTCCTCTTGGGATTGGGGAATAGGGTCCATCGGTGGTTTTGTGGCTTTCTTCAGTGCAGTGTAAATTTCCTGCCTGGATGTGTATCCCTTTAATTCTGGTCTCTGAATGGAGGCGTGGGTCCAAATCCCACTTCTAACACCATATGTAAGAGGACATGTGCAGAGGTACGCAATGGAGACTGTTTTAAGGTGAAATTAAAATAAGGCTTTATTGTGCTAGTCCCTTTAAAAACAGCAAACATGTGAAAATCCACAAACAAAATCTGCTCCACTTTGGAGTATATTTACACTTGCAGTCCAGCCCTCTTAACTGCGTGGTTATCCCAGCGATTCACCAGCCCAAAATCATAGAGTTATCCTTATATATATAGAGATATAGATAACAGTCTTATATGAAAAGTCTTATCTGTCTCTTGTAGTTGTAGGGGGGAGGCTTCTCTGTTCTCCTGGTGTCCACGCCCTTGTGTGATAAGGTAATGTCAGGATCCAGGTTTAGAATCTTGTCCCCTCTGTCCAAGAATATAAGCCTCTTGGTGTCTTGATCTCAGCAGAGCCTTTCTGCTCAAGACCTCTTTCCTGTTGTCAGCACCCTTGTGTACTGAGGAAAATCTCCTTCCTGTTTCTGGGAACAGGCTTTTTCACAGAGCTGTGATTAGGCAGGTGGAGTGGTTGATTGCAGGTGTGCAATTAACCAGCACACTGCTGGATTAGAGGCAAGCCTGTTAACAGGGATAAGACCCTGTTACACCACCCGTGCCAGGTTTATTGTGGGTAGCGGGGGTGGGTGTTTAGGGCTTGCGGGGGGGTTGCGGTTGGACTTAACCCCTTCATTACCTTAGCGGTTAATACTGCTAATGGTCATGCCTTGAAATTGGCAGCAGGCTTAAGACGCTTTGTCCAAAGGGTTAAACTAGATGACCCTTTTTCAAGAGAATATATAGGTATTGCACTGTGTATTTTTGTCACATTGGAAGTAGCTTTAGCCATTTTTTTTTTTTTTGTATTAAATGTGTAAGTATCTGGTCCCCCGTGACAGTATTGCACTAGCATAGATCGCACCTGCTTGCTTCCTGCTAGCTTCTCTTCCATCCTAGATTCCCCTGGAGGTCTGCCGAGCTTGGATTGCTGGATAGCCAGTACCGATGCCGCACTCTGGAAATATTTCATTAACATATTATGTGATAGGTTCTATGTCTGCCTGTCTCTTCATCTAGATGCACAACATAGTTGTTCTCGTTTATCTGCTGGAGTACCATGTACGGGCCAGCCAAGGCAGCCATGAGTTTGTTCTGTTGAGTGGTCTTCAGAAAAAGCACTTGCTGCCAGGAATGATCTCTCTGCTACAGGCATTGTATGTCTTCTGCTTGGTCTGAGCATCCTTCAGCTTTTCTAACCAGTCTCTGAGAGTTACTACATGATGAACAGAAGCATCAGTATTAGTAGTCTCACCTTCCCATCCCTTAAGGAATAAATAGGTCACGCGGTCCCTGGACCCTGTAACTATATAGGAGTTCAAAAGGTGAGAACCTGGTGGACTCTTCCGATACCTCTATGTATGCAAACAGCAAATGCTTTAAATGAGCCTCCCAGTCTCCCTGTTCAACCTTTACATATGCTCACAGCATCTGCTTCATTGAACCGCTCACACAGACCGTTTCTCTAGGGGTGGTAGGGGGTAGTTTAAAACTCCCTATACAGGGCAGGATACTGCAGTGGTGTCGGGTTTCAAGCAGGGGGGTAAGTGAATATCTTGATTGAACAGGGGTTTAAAAAGCAGGAAGTGGCTTACACAAGCTGAGTTAGTTTTTCCCCAGGAGGGTAGAGAGACTTCTCCAAGCTAGGAAGGACCCTGGCTTTTGCTCTGGTCCCCCAGCCCTGTGATGAGCTCTGCTGCTGGGACCAGCTGAGACCCCAATCCCAGGATAATAGACTGCTATTAGCTGGACACAGCCTGCTCCTCAGAACTGGCATTCCTGTTTACTGTTGGAGATGCAACACAGATAAGACTTTCTTATTATACTTTGTATGTGGAGCACATGTTTTGAGTGGATAACCAGATTAGCTGGTTGCCCTGTTAGAAAGGGACTGCAGTATAAATCGAGTTTGTTTCCCTAAACGGGAATAGGCCTTTATTTTCTGTTTTATATTTACTTAAAGGGACAGTACCTATGATGTTCATTTGCCTGGTGGATAATAAAACCACTACAGTAAAGGTTTACATAGTGTCTTTGCGTCTGTCTGACCTCGCCTACAGGCCGCTCCTTCAAAGGTAGTATGGAGTTTTGTCACCCCACCGCCTTCCAGAGTCAGTAGAGCAACTCTGGCATGAATTGCGTCCCCTGATCAGTTAGAATCTAACTGGGGAACACTACTCTAGAAAAAAATCCCTATCAGAGCTTCTGCTATCTCTTTAGCTTTGATCAAGGACAGTGCCATAGCCTCGGTGTACCTGGTTGCAAAATAAACAACCGTGAGGATGTTGCTCTTCCCTGTCCAGCAAGGGCCATAGGGGGTCCCACTATTTTGACAGCTACCCTCTGGAAATGTTTGTTAAACACAGGTAGTGGGTTCAGGGGGACATTCACATGGTAACCTGACTTGCCTACCCGCTGGAAAGCATCACAGGAGCGGAAAAGTTATGCCACTGCCCACTATGCCCCCGACCAGTAGAAACACTGCAATAGCCGGTATCTAGTGCGGGGGACCCCCTGATGCCCCGCTAGTGGGATGAAGTGGGTTACCTGCAATAATTCCTGCCTATATTCCCTGGGTACCACTAACTGTCTCATACTAGTCCATACCCTGTCTGGATCATCAGGAGCATGCTCTCTGTACAGGACCCTACAGTGCCAGAGATACCGAGCTGACCCACTCTCAGAGGCAGGCTCGGACGCCCGAAGTCTCATGCCCTCTAAGCTGGGATCAGATCGCACTGCTTCCCTGAACCATTCACCTAGCTCCGGCCACTCATCCTCAATCACTATGTCAGGGGATGGGGAAACAGTTAGTAGGGAGGTCATGACACAGTACAGACTCGGGCTGGCTTTCCTGCTGGGTCTCCCCGGGGACCTCAGGATGCGTTGGTTCCAAATGCAGGAGAATTGTGATCTCCTCAGTGGGCAGAGTACCAAAGGCTCTGCTGCCTGGGCAAGTTCCCCGACATTGACTCCTCATGACCGCAGTCACAGGAGCATCTTCCTCTGCAAAAGAGCAGGCAAGGTGTCCAAGGTCGTTACCGAGTAGCACCTCAGTGTCTAACCCTAGCAGGATAACAAAATCCCTCACTCCTCGACTGGCATCCCAGTCAAGAAACAACCGGGTGTCCTGAATTCAGCTAGGTCCCCAGTCTGGCATGGTGTCCGGCATCCCTGTTCCTGGGAGCAGAACCTCTGGGCTGACCATATCAGGTAACACCTAACTGACTGTAGAACTGGAGTCGATCAGGCCGGCTGCCTGGCGATCTTCGATGGTCACTTGATGCAAATGCTTCTTCCGGATATCATTTACCTGCAGCCTAATGGCTGCAGCTAGATGCCTGCTTGCCTCCTCCATTGATCTGGCTGGAGATGGTGTAGGGTCCGCCGTATGGGTCCTCAGCTTTACCTCGTTGATGGCTGCTCCTCGGTTAGTGCCAGTCCCAAGGCTTGGCTGAACTCCCCCCGCCAGGAGGCTTGGTCCCCCAGGTCAGGATTGGGTGAGCAGCTTCAGCCACCTTGGGTGCCCTGGTCGGGGCGACCCAAGCAAAGGTGAGCAGCCACTTGGCATATTACAGGCGAGTTGTCACAAACTCGTCCACCATTCTGGTAGCCTCTGTGAAGGTCTTGGGCTTGTGGTCACTCTCACCACCACCAACTGTCACCCCACCACCACCACTCACCTCACTATCACCACTCACTCCACCACCACTCCTCTGACTCCCACTGGCACTCACATGCCTACTCAAACAAACACCACTATCCTCAGCACCATCACTCACCCCACCAGTCACCTCACCATCACTCCTCTGACTCTCACGCCTCCCATCCATACCTCAATCACTCATAAAGGACAGATAAATAAATTAAATGACACACTCACAAAAATCTCTCAAACTCGCCAGACAAAAAATATGTAAAGAAAACAAAACAACAGAAGACAATATGATCAAAATTCACAACAGCTCTAGCAATCTAAAATCCTTCAAATGCCTAGCTCTGTCTGTCTCTCACTAACTCCCAACAACACAGAGAAATATTACAATAAAGCGAAAATTTAAATAGGCCGCTCTAGAAATTGCTTGCCTCGCGAGATTGTCACACAATGTCAAAAACTGTTATTTACACACCACGCCATTTCCTCATTTTCAGAGAGACGATAATCACGCCACTAGCTAGTCGCCATTTTTGCAAATATTGCAATCACGTATTCTGGGCTTTTTGCATACCGTGATAGCAACGCTGTAAAAAATTGAGATTTTAAAAACCTTGCGATTTTTTCTATCGGAGCTTTCTGCATTAAACCCATAGGGCCTCATGCAGTAAGCGACGATTATGTGAAATCGGCAAGCTTATCGATTAGTCATGTTATTGGCGTTTTTCCCTCTCCGTATGCAGTAAGTGCCGAATACATTCAAAATCAACCAGAAAACAAATCCGCCCACTCTCACGATGATGAGCCGATCACACACAGGTGTATCGGCGTGCGTGGCGGGGTGCTGTTAGGTTGCACAATCACAAATCTTGCTGAATCAGGCGAAACAAGCATGTTTTTGATTGCGCGCCATATTTAAAGGCAACGTGTACTGCTAATCATTCTCTGTGTTGTTGGGAGTGAGAGAGAGAGAGAGACGCACAGAGCTGGACGATTGAAGATTTGCATATTGACTGAGAGACTTGTTGTGTATTGGGTGAGCTTTGTCCTTTGTTGTTTTGTTTACATCTTTGTCTTGTTTTATATGTGGAAGTGTTTCGTGTGATTGCCTGTACATTTCTTGTCTGTTTTTTGTGAGTGCTGGAAGTATGCCCGCAAAGCGTGGGAAGAGTGATGCTGGTGGGAGTGGGAGTGCTACTCGTGGGAGTACGCGTCGGAGTGAACGTACTGTTCAGGGGAGTGATGTTGCTGGTGCACCGAGTGGTGTTGCTGGGAGTGGGAGTGCTGTTGCTGGGAGTGGGAGTGCTGTTGCTGGGAGTGGGAGTGCTGTTGCTGGGAGTGGGAGTGCTGTTGCTGGGAGTGGGAGTGCTGTTGCTGGGAGTGGGAGTGCTGTTGCTGGGAGTGGGAGTGCTGTTGCTGGGAGTGGGAGTGCTGTTGCTGGGAGTGGGAGTGCTGGTGCTGGGAGTGGGAGTGCTGTTGCTGGGAGTGGGAGTGCTGTTGCTGGGAGTGGGAGTGCTGTTGCTGGGAGTGGGAGTGCTGGTGCTAGGAGTGTGAGTGCTGGTGCTAGGAGTGTGAGTGCTGGTGCTAGGAGTGTGAGTGCTGGTGCTAGGAGTGGGAGTGCTGGTGCTGGGAGTGCTGCTGGTGGCGCAGTTGCTGATGGGGTGTCTGGTGGTGGCGTGCTTGCTGGTGGCCAGCTTTTGGAGGCTCTTCCATTGGAAGAAGGAGAGTCCAGTCAGCACCAGCCAAGCTCTGACCCTAAACCTGCTCGGAAAAAACGTGTGGAGAAGCCACGTAATCCTCGCTTCAATGACCAGGAAAATAGGGCTCTTGTCACTGGCATTCTGGAGCACTATGACAGTCTCTATGGACATTTAGTAGGTAAGTGTAACTTTACATTTATTATTCAAATACATGTGATCCTAGGTCATCTGAGTTTTGTTCATATGCAAATATGGGTACACAATATCTTTCTATGTTCATTAGTGTGGAAACACAGCTTTTTATCATGCCTTACAAGGACAAATAAACACAGGCGGTCAATTTGCCAGAACTGCATACAATATGAATGCAACCTTGCTTACATGTATAGGTTTAGTAGTGAATGCTCATGTGCTGCACATATTACACATAAAACAGCATGTTTGCTATCTCTTGGAACAGCTAGCAGTGTAGGAAACTGGTGCTTATATTATTATTCATTTACCTCATATCTTTTATATGTTTTTCAAGGGCGGACAAGTGCAGCAAGCAAAAAAGAAATGTGGGACACAATAGTCATTGGTGTCAATGCCTGTGGGAATAGTGTCAGGGACAAGTATCATTGTCGGAAAAGATTTGATGATATTAGGTCCAAATTGAAAAAGAAAATACAAGACCAACGCGTGCATGCTACTGGCACTGGAGGTGGGCCCACACCACAACGTCTCATATTGACTCCATTGGAGGAGCTGCTTCGGCCAAAATTACTTACCGTCGTCGTGGAAGGCTTGGCTGGTGACCGTGACATTGGAATTTATCCGTCACAATTTCCAGCAGGTGATAAATATTACTGTACTAGGCGTGTCGTTGCTTACAGTTATTTTGCATATTTACACTGCTTTTTATACTGTCTTCACAATATAAGCATACCTGCATCTATATATGTATATGTCTGATTCTGTATATATATATCTCAAAATAGACATATATGTAGTAGTCCTACTAAAAGCAGTAACTAATATAGCACGTGCCATTGCGTGCTCATTTACATGTGAATTCCCAAAATGCATAGCTGCAGTGGAAGCAATTGATGGTGGGCGAAGATGGGGAACAACAGGGTAGTACACATGTGTAACACATGTTCATGAGAAATTATTAGTAGCTACAGGTACAGAACAGAAATATGTATCATATTATTGTGTATTTTATTGATTTTACTCCGACAAACATGACATTACTGCCTATTTTAAGCATGCATCAAAGAAATTGCATGTAACGGCCTACAAACATCACTGGCACTAACACATCTATAGTTGCTTATGAAAAGGTCCATTTTTGCTTTATGTCATATACAGACAGCATAATGAGGCACACGTATCATATGTTATGTCATTGTTTTCATAACTTAAACACTGCAGATGACTACTTAGCTCATCTACCATTGTGTTAAAGCAGCTGCAATTAATATCTCATCACAGCATACACTTCAACAGAGGGGGTGGGGTTCAGCACACACACTAATTACAGCCTCATTTCACGGTCAACTTAGTTCACACCATTTGCACCTGTTTCAAGTCATTGAAAGGTGTGGCTGATTAGGCTTTTTGGGGAAGGGAATACCTTTCTTACAACCTGAATAGCACAACTGAAGTTAATCACACTCATTTGAAAGCTTAACTCTAGCTACTAAATGCCCCAACAACTCATTACTTATCAAAGCGTACGTCACACATTAGTTCACTCATATCTATAGTTGAACTACTATGAAAGACACATTATCACACACTGCATGTGTTGTCTTGTTGAGTCACAGCCACATTCAGGTGTGCCACATCTTCGATTAATGTACCACACATATCCTCTACCAAAAACAACACTTTTTGCAATATGACCACCTTCATGATAACCATTGTGAATGGTCATCTCATGATAGTTATGTACATTATGATACTGATATCACTACACAACATATGATTTTTATGTACTCATTTAATCTATTTATCCTCACGCTTTACTGCAGAAACATAGTATGTTGTATGTTAGGGAACTCAAAAATTCTAAGTACACAGGCATGTACAGTGTTATTACAACTATTTATGTTCACTTTCACACACATTTTCGGTTAAGGAACTGATGTTGTTAGTTAATCATAAATACAGAACATACAATAAGTGTTTGTTCAATATTTACACATGTAAATGTAAAACTTATGTTATTGTTATATATAGTTGCCCCTGGAGGACATGTGTCACCTGAGATGGAACAAGTGTCTTCACCTGGGTCAGCCAGCTCAACACTACTAGAAGGTGAGTGTATCATTTGCTGGCCATATAATATGTGCTCTTCTATATGTTATGTTGTCATGTGCATTATTTGTTTTGCACATCTTCTTTAAATAGGATTACTTAGTGTCAGTGAAAATTAAGTGTAAGGCAACATGTATTGTGTTAGTGATGTTAATTATCATGTAGGACTTCTGAGTTTAGAGCAACTTTTCATTCATTCATATTTCATACTGAGTCCAAACATTATTCGTAAGTCAAGGTAGTTTTTAATGAGGTTATAAAACGTATGCTAACATGTTAGGTGTTACTTAGGACACAGTACAATTACATAGTAACACAGCATACATTAACATGCCATTTAATAATGTGTACATTTCTTTTTAGAACATCATGGTGATGAGGATGATGAGTATGATGAGGATGACGCCGCAGAAGAGACTGAAATACAATCATGTGACCATGAAGAGGTGCCAATAGAAACTGTTGTACCGCCAAATCGTCCATCAACTTCCACATACGATGCAATTGTAGCTTCAGAGGGAAAAATAGTGGACGCAGAAAATCGTCGCCATTCAGACATGATGACAGTGCTGGAAAGGATGATTGGACTGCAGGAAGAAACAGTATCACAATTGGCACATCTCCACAGAGTCTTCATTGAAGTGCCTAAACAGTTGCAAAAAATCAACACCTCATTCGAAGCATTAGTTGTTCAGCAAACACAAGCTAATTACTGGAGAATGACTAATGTACCACAATTCAACACCTCCCAGCCAGGATCTGTTCATGCAGGTCAGTTTTCACCACATTCATCTGATATTCATTCACCAGGCCCAAATGTTACCGGTCAAGTAGCAGACATTGCTGTGCAGGTTCCTGATGACATCCTACCGCTGCCATCTGTACAAATTCAGCAGCAGACACCTACAAAGGAGGCGACAAAAACAAAACAAGACACACATGAAACAGACCAACCATCACTTGTGCAGTGTCTACCAACTTGCTCACATGTGTCACTGGGCACAAGCCCTGTCCGTGAACAGTCACTACCCAAAAGCCCTGTAGGTGAGTCGCTGCCCAAAAGCCCTGTAGGTGAATCGCTGCCCAAAAGCCCTGTAGGTGAGTCGCTGCCCAAAAGCCCTGTAGGTGAATCGCTGCCCAAAAGCCCTGTAGGTGAATCGCTGCCCAAAAGCCCTGTAGGTGAATCACTGCCCAAAAGCCCTGTAGGTGAGTCACTGGCCACAAGTTCTGTAGGTGAGTCACTGGCCACAAGCCCCGTAGGTGAACAGTCACTGGCCACAAGCCCTGCCCGTGAAGTGCCAGAGGCCACTCAAAGTGGCTCTGTTGTGCCTAAAGTTGGTGGCAAAAGAAAAAGGAAAATTCAAGAGACAACAAGCAGGCCTGTTACTCGCTCGCAAAAGGAACAAAAAAAATAAATGTTATAATTCAGAAAATATGTGTTTGGCCTTGTTTTGTTGACTTCAGATTATCTAATTACTATTGTATGTATGCTGAAGACTGTGTTGTTTCCAAACTTTCAACTATGTTCTTGTACACGTGAAGTTTTGGAAATGTTAACACTCATAATTAATTGTGTTATAAATATTTATGTTGTAATCGTCTGTTCAGTAATGGTCCACCAGGAGCCAGTTGCTAAGTTTAGAGAAGCTGCCATTGACTTTGCAGCAAAACATTGCATTTGGGTGTGTTAATTGATGTAAGAATTGCATATGCATATTAGTCACATGCAATTATTAAAACACCTAAGTAAGTGCAAACATCTTTCTTGTACGTGTACAGCAGGATTATGTGTAAATTATTACTTACCTTTGCCTTGCTTGGCCATTGTAATTTTGTCCTTTAATCAGTTGTGTGTTCGTTTCTATAACATCTCAGAATGTATAATAATATATATACACACACACACACACACACACACACACACACACACACTGAGTGAGTGTGAGTGTGAGTGTGAGTGTGAGTGTGTGAGTGTGTATATATATATATATGTATATATGTGTATATATATATGTATATATGTGTATATATATATGTATATATGTGTATATATATATATATATGTATATATGTGTGTATATATATGTATATATGTGTGTGTATATATATGTATATATGTGTGTGTATATATATATATATATATATATATATATATATATATATATATATATATATATATATATAGTACTATATAAACTGGTATACACAAACTAATACACTTCATGCTTCCTTGTGAAAGCACACTATTTTAATAATACAGGCCTAATGTTTGAGAAATATCCTAAGTATGAGACTCTAACAGTATTGTGCTTAAACAAATGTTTATTACTTCATTCAATCATGTTTCTCACCATTTAAATAGGTTTCATACAAGGTATACTTAATGCCATCAATGTTGTGTGTACTCCTGCAATATAAAAAAAAAAAAAATATTATATATAAATATATATATATTTTTATAAGAGATATATTTATATATATATATATATATATATATATATATATATATATATATATATATATACACACGTATTTAAACTCATGCAGACAGAGAGTTAACCAGACTTTCACATACACACAGAAATGTAAGCGGGGAAAAAACATTTCTTTTTGCAGGTGTGTTTTTACTGATATGCCTGGCTAAGAAATATTTTCACACACTGGTCTTTGTTAGTTTTCAAAAAAACACTATGTGAACGTATTCACAGTCTAGGGATGTTTTTCACAAACGAGATAAAAGAAGGAGAAATGTTTCTCCCACAGTCCCATATCACGAACCACAACTGTTAACCCAATTAGACAAACAAATCCAATTGGCGTTTGAAATAAGGAGTCAAAGTAGTTACTTTTGTTGACCTTGACAAGGAAAAACAGGAGTTTGTTAGCCATTCAGCACATTCATTTTGATGAGCAAATAACACAGACCTGCACACAGCTTTTGTGCTACTCAGACATGGCTGATGAATTCGTTAACAATATTAATCCCCTTTTAGGGTATAAGTACATGATCTGTGAAGCCATCTTGAACAGTCGCGGACAGAAAGCAAGCACACGCCAAATCGATGATTTCATTCGAGCAAAATATCCTTATTACCAAGACCGTAAGCATGCACGGAATTTTAATTCCTCAATAAGATTCACTTTATCAAGTAATGACTTTTTTGAACGTGACCAGGATAAGCTACAACACACCTATGGTTTCTGGAAGATTGCCCCGGAAAAACAATTTCTCCTGAAAGACGGCACTTATATTGTCGTGAAAGGCATATTTATTCCTAATGGCAATAGCAATGTATCCGCTACTACTGATCCGTTTGAATCGATACGTGCTGCAATATCTGCAGCCTCCATTCCTGAAACCCACATTGTACAAGAACAAAAGTACTATGATTATGTACCAAGCCTTTCAGCTGAAATTGCATTGGAATGGGAACCGGAAGAAATGAACCTACCTCCCGACCAATTATTTGAAGAAAGCAGTGGCGATTCCTATGAGCGCATCCTGGAGGAGATATGTGCCATACTGGATTCAGCGGTTGGGTTAAGCGTGGATGAAAATGCCTTGCATTTCTGGAGCGACCAGTTGCAGCCAGGCGAAGAGTTAATTCTAGAAGAATGGTAAATATAACAATCGTTATGCGTTGACTCTGCGTTTAAATTTTTTTTTTTTTTGTAACCACCATTTTCACTTTCAATGCGTGGATACAGCGTAACATTGCAGACTGCATAACATGTAGCGATCACAAACAAATTGTTTCCTAATACAATATAGTAGGACCTGAAAGAGTAGTACACATTGCTGACGGAATAAATATACGTACTTTCCTATCCCTTTAAACATATTAGCAACATTTTACCATTACTCTAACACATACCTGTTTTGTTATCATGCAACATCTACAACATTGAAAACCGGGTCCACCACGTATGACGTGGGACCCTTGTCATGGGCCAAGGCGTCCTTAAAAAGGATTAGTGATGTAAGTCCCGCCCCCAAGCGACGTGCGCGCCTCAAAGCCTATTGGCTGTCATGTTTTGTTATAGTAACGGTAACTGCAGTGTGTGATGCGTGCGGCTCAGTGTTTGTAGGCGTACCCTGGGCGTTAGCCGAATGTTAATTGAGTGGGAGGAGTGTTAGCGTGCGTTTCACGCTGGCTTAACATGACGTCACACGTATTGCATTTGCGCATTGTGTTATCGGCCGTGCTTTCTGTTCAAACACGTCTGTTTAAAAAGAATACAGATGTACTCGTTTAGAACGAATGTAGTTTCGTCTTCATTGTATTTGAAATAAAGATGTTATGTTTACTGGTATTTTCAACATGTATTGAACGCACAACGTACGCTTTGTTTTGCGCATGCGCTAACAGTTAGTGGAGCCAAGCGTGAAGTGCGTGCGCACACAAAGATGTGCGCGCACATCTTTCAGTATACAGGCAACGTTCACTTCTTATACATAGTTATGCCTGCTACAAATTTAAAGAAACATTACATACTGATGAACAGTTTTACTTCTAACATATAAGTGACTGACGTGTGTATGTACACAATCATATAGAGCTGCGTAACGCGTTGTCACGGATGCATATCTAGTAAGGTGCCATCTTTGACCATCATGTGTTTGCTGTATTTCAGAGATGTCGGGGAAGATACAATCGGATCAATGTATGATTTCAGAAGAGTCTACCTTTATATGAGATGATTGTGAGGAGGAGCCACCGACTACTATACTACATATGGAACTAATTTTATATTGCTTGCAGCGCTTATTAACAAACAATTAAAAATGTGATACCCTTATGCCTATATTGCATAAGCACTTAATTAACATAATGATGTTGCAAAAGAGTGCCTCATGAATTTTTATTGAGTGTTCTTTAATGACTACTAACATTTTATGACATGGTGTGTTTTATATATAACAACCATTCCCACTCTGCTAACACATTTGTGTATTCTAATATGTAATGGAACGTATGACTGTCGAAACTATGTAACAATAATAATAATAATATGAGCATGTTCATGTATAGGGCTGCTAGTTGTACGCAGCGATTTACAGACACATGTTTCAGCCTGAGGTCCCTGGCCCGTGGAACGTACAAATGTTTTTTTGCCGCATGAGGCACAGGGAGATAAAGTGACTTGGCAAAGGTCACAAGGAGCCCACACCGGGAATTGAACCAGACTCCCCTGCTTCAAACTATCAGTGCCAGTGTGTGTCTTTACTCAGTGAGCCACTCCTTCTCCCAATGTAAAGGACACTTACAACCAAGTAGCCATTTATTTTTAAAATCTCTTGTTACATGGGTATGTAGATAAAATGGTTTGGGACTGTAGCAAATAATGTTACTGGCCAGATGTTATGGTCCCCTCCAATGCATGATGTTCTGAATATGACATCACCATCATGTTATGAAGTACGTTTCTGTGTATATTTCATTAACCTAACTAACTATAGTTTACTGTGTTTATTAATCGTTTAGAAATACATAGTATAGTCAATATGATGATATAAGCTACCATAATAAAGCTGGTGTTATCATTTGTCGGTGTTATACATGGATCCTACACCAATTGATAGAGACACAAACAGTTGTCTTAAAAAGTGTGTCTATGCTAGTGATGAATGTGCTCCCGTAAGTAAACAAATAAGTACAGTTATCCCCTTTTCTCCAACCACCTCTATATTACATTAATGGAAATTATAAGGAAACATACATAAAATGTGATGAAATGTGAGTAATCATTTTGTAATACAATGCACATGAAAGCTCAAGAGTAGCTAAATGCATATACATGATACAGAAAGTACATATATGTAACATTTGTGTTTAAACCAATATGTTGGGTTTTTAGTTCCAATAATTATAGGAAGATTGAGGTAGCCACATCTTATGAGAGATGTCAGCAAATATACATACCATGATCAGTCATACTGGAGATATACCTATAATGCAAAGGAACAATATATAAATTGCAAACATTGACATGCCATCTTCAGTACCGTAAACAACACAGCAAAGTGTGTATTTGGTGTTAAATGTACAACACCATGTATATTTCATGACATTCAAAATGTAAATCAGCCTGGTGTACACATCATATGGATGTACATGTTACACTGCACCAATAACATTGTATGTAAGCATACTAGAAGCATGAATGATTATGGGCATAATATGTGTTTTGTCTTAGCATAAGGAATAACACAATGCTAAAATATTATTGCTTTGTTACCCAAGTTGTATTCACATACACACAACTAAAGTACAATTGAAGAGGGATTCTATAACCTGTGCAACAATAACATACCGGTGCCACATCCCTTTGTGCACACAGCAGAGAAAAGAAAGGTGTGCAACCCATATTCATCTGTGTCCTAACAGAAGGTTATATAAAGAAACATTATTGTTAATATAACATAATTAAACTATAAAAGTAGTACTAGGAACATATGAGTTTGTACTTACAAGAAAAAAATGAATTGATGAGATTCTGTCGTGTCTGGCCACCACTGGCTGTTTGTTCATTTTCAGCAGCTACATGGGTGGGATGCTCGTCTACCAAAGCCTCAGCTAGGTCTGACTGTACATTGTGCCTGAGTGCAACATTGTGCAAAATGCAACAGGCAAGGATAATATCAGACACTTTTTGAGGCTTGTATAGAAGAGCCCCACCAGTTCTGTCCAGACACCTAAACCTGGTCTTGAGTAGGCCAAATGTCCTCTCTATAACAGATTTTGTAGATATATGGGCTGCATTGTACCTGTCCTCTGCTTCAGTTTGAGGGTTTAGCACCGGAGTCAAGAGCCACGGCCTAATTCCGTATCCTGAGTCACCTATAATGAATGGAGCACACATAAGCTGACATTAGTGATCAAATTGTACAATGCCAACATTCCTAAATCAACATGTGTTTTGTGTTAGAACATGTAAATATGTACTCACCCAGCAGCCAACCAGGTTCAAAATGTCCCTCTTCGAACGCATGGAAGACTGAAGAGTTCCTCAGGATAGAGGAATCGTGACTGGAACCAGGGAACTTGGGTACCACATGCATTATCCTCATCGTGGCATCACATACCACCTGTACATTGAGTGAATGGTAGTGCTTCCGATTGCGGTACACATGCTCACTCTGACTAGGTGCAATCAAAGCAACATGTGTGCAATCGATTGCACCCAGCACACATGGTATCCCTGCTATATTATAAAAGCCAGTCCTGACTTCCAGCCACTCTGTCGCCTCTGTAGGAAAATGAATATAATTCCTAGCGCGTCTATTGAGTGCATAGAGAAACTGGGTCAAGGCCCGCGAGAATGTAGATTGCGAGACCCCGCCCACTATGCCCACAGTTGTCTGGTATGACGCGGAAGCAAGATAATGTAATGAGCACAGCATTTTAACAAGCCCAGGGACTGCACGACCTCTGGCTGTGAAAAAATCTAAATCCCCCCTTATCTCCTCATAAAGAGCTAAGATTGCTGCTGAACTCAAACGATAGCGACTTACAATCTCCTCCTCACTCATCCCATCTAACAGGGTTCTCTCCCTGTACAGACGCGGACGAGGCACAAGTTGTCTCCTCTGTCTTCTCCTCTGATCTCCTGTCCCTCTACCTGTCCCTCGGCCTGTCCCTCTCCCTGTCCCTGTCGTATCCGCGTCACTGTCACTGTCCCTCGGTGTGTCCCTCCCTTGCCCTATATGATTGTCTTCATCATCAAGCATGTCATAGAAAAGAATGTTCCTCCGTCTCCTAAACATTCGCAACATTTTGAAATGAGTAGCTGTGAATGAGCAGGTAATGTGCGTCCTTTAAATAGGTATGTGATGATGTCAGGTGACATAGTAAAATGCAAGGTGTTACATTACCATAATAAAGTACTTCTGTGGCAAGCTGTGTGCACTTGTTGTTCTAAGTATTTGTTGTGTGTATTCTGCAGGGAATGATGATATTTGGCAATGATGTGACGTGAATCTTTGTACAAAGATTGCTTGCAAATAAATAGTTGCATGTGCAATGCATGTAACACTTGTGAACGCAAGAGTCAGTCATGTAATGAGACAAAAAGGCTGAGATTGACGTGGGAAAAGTTTTGTGTAACATGTGTAATTATCCATGTTATTGTGACATGTTGGCAACAATGAATAGTCGTGTGCATATGCATGCATTTGTGTAAGGAGGATAGTTGGTATAGAATGAGTTTACAAGGTGTCCCAATGATGAATTACTGTACATGTGTGTATAAGTTAGGTTGAAGTGCTTGTAATGCAACGGTTACAATGTAAACATGCAATGTGATTGAGCGTCCAATAAGTGACGTCATGAAAATAGGGAGGACCCAAAAGTATATGTAAACATGAGAAGACAGATGTACATGAACGTTTAAAGATGCGTGTCACATTACAAGCATTGTGTAATGTAAAGGAAGATGAATATACTGTGTATGAGTGACATGTGTGACATGTGTGACATCATGTAAATAATTGTCGCTGAGTTGAGTAAAATGTGTGATATGATGTGAGGTTCTCCTTTAAGAGTGTAGTATAGTATTTTCCCTTGCCACATCATCACATGATGAGTAATGTGACCCGCAAATGCTGAAAACATGTAAAAGTCGAATGTTATGCAAATAAGACACATCAGCTGTGACACAATGCAGGGAATGCCCCCACACTGTAATGCAAATCCCCCTTGTATTGTGAGCAATGAAACGTAAACAGTACTATACTGTTATACGTCCCCGCTCCATTGACTTCCATTGATGTACAGAAGATGTTTTTTTTCTAAGTGCCGTTCCGGCAGCCTTAGCGATCGTTCTCCCGTCCAAACTGCCAACTTTAGTTGGCGGGAGAAATCGGCCATAACATCTCAATTTCGTAGTGCCGATCAGCCCCGATAAGCTGTTTTTTTTTGTTGAATCCAGCCGATTTAAAAAAGTGGCGATCAGTGTCGAAAACAGGCTTATCGGCAGGCGACTGGCCATAACCAAATTATCGGCTCCGAAACCTGGCGATATGAAGCACTTATCGGCGCTTACTGAATCTCAAACCCAATTTTGGCTATAACATGGCCATATTTCCCTTATCAACGCTTACTGCATGAGGCCCATAGTCGGATGTAAAAGCATTGATTTTATCACTGCTTTGTGAATAAGCCCCTAAATCCTCTAAGCAGGCCTTAGAATCCGAAAGTAGTGTTAATCTAGGTTAACGCTAGGAATTTAGTGCATCTAGGCCTGTTTGGAAAAATGGAATTTACCGAGTCAGGCCAACTGAAGGTGACAATTCTTTAATTATACCCACATTTATATACTATTAACCTTGCTTGTGGCAAATGGATAGAATATATATAACACCTAAAAAAAATCAGCTAAGAAAAGCATGTCTTTTTAAATGGCAAAAATTGTAGCCTAAAACTGCATGAATAATAAATGACTTTGAATTAAATTAGCATAAATTATAGAAAAAAAACAAGCTCAGGGTTTCATTATAATATTTAAATCAAACGTGTCGCTTCATATTAATGATGTGCATTAATATTAGATATTAGAACATTTTAGCATATATTCATTTAAAAGTTATTTGGAATATATATTAAGATTCAAAAGATACTGTATATAACAAAAGGAAATATAACCTAAGGAAACTTCAATGAATTATCTATAGAGTGCTATGATAGTTGTTTATCTGCCTTAAGGAAACAAAGCTCTAACTTTAATTTCATCTGTGTCTTTTGATATTATGATCTCAAAAAGCTCATGGCAAGTACTTTGCCCTGGTAATAGCTGACTGTTCTCTTTGATATCATCATTCCTAATTCCTAATGGACAAACCAGTATTCATTGTGACTAACAGGAAACAATTCTGTCTAGTCTGATTAGTCATTAATACTATAAACTGCTTCTTACACTAAGTATGAAGATTTTTTTTGTAGAGAAGTTATATATTCTACAGTTTAATGAAATGCATGTTGGTGTTGTTTAAACTATTGTCTTAAAATATCTTTTTAATCTTGCCAAAAGCAGCTTCGGTCTCAATTGTAATCTCATTTCATAAACAGAGCTTGCTCTAAGGAATAAAAAGTCACTGCGCTTTTCTCTCAAAAAATAGTAATAGTAATATATTTAAAAATATATATTTGTATACCACTAGGAGGCTAGCCAGTTAAATAATTCCCCTTTTATAACAACTAAAATTTAGTAATTGGCCTATAAATGTACACACCAAGTTCATACACTGGATTCTGAGAGCTCAGGATGCTGAAAAAATGCACCATATGAGAAACCACTCAGCATGAGTTCAGCATATAAGTATACTGATTGGGTAGCGAAAAATAAATTAAAACTCTGCTACTGGACTTAACATTTAATTAATTTAAATCCTTAAGCTAAATTTGTTGTAAAGAATTGTGTGTGTGCACATCTACATACAAGTTTTCTGAAAAGAGACAAGGAACATTAACATAGAATTTAATTAGTGCCCCTTTTACACACACTGTACAATGTGAAAAACAAGAAAACAACATTAGAATTTGTGCCATGCTGTCTTCTGGCTTGCTTGCCCCCCCCCCCCCACCCTTTTCCTTCTCCATTGACCTTCTAAATCATCTTGTTTATTCCTCCACAACACTGCCATTACCCATACTTTCCTATACAACATTGCTGGAATCTACAGTCCAGTTAAATCACTAATGCCCTCATTATCTCCCTTATTGTTGAGAAATCGTTTACATGTCAGACTGCCTGCCTCACAGTTCTCTACCCCAAAAACTATACCCAACTCTTCTACTAGACTTATTTCACTATCCTAAATATATCTCTGCTTCTCTCCTCCTGAAATCCCTTGGCTTAGTTACCATTTAATTTCCTATTGTTTTGTGAGGAAGCGGGGAGCGCGTCCCTTGCGGCACGTTCCCTCCTCACTTACCTATAGTACTGCAGCGGCAGCTGCCGAAGATTCGCCCCCCGCTAATGTGCGCATCACCGTTCCTGTTACAGAGCGCGCGCGCACCCGCTCCTTCTATGCACGGTCACTGAGCATAGCTCCGCCCCCTCAGGACGCGCCGCACCTCCGCTGTGCGAGGTGCACGTGCATGATGGTGCGCAACAAGCCCCAGCTACGTGTCAAGTTTAGCTATGAGCCCTTGTCTCCTGCAGCCTATCCTTGGAATCTGCGGAGGCCCCGCCTCCGCTCCCTCCCCTACTGGTTCCTGTCTCCTATATAAGACTGCCTCTTCCTGGCATACCTTGCTGAACACAGACTTTGTGTAGCTTTGTGTGTGACTGGCTTGTCCAGCCCTGTCTTGCTTTGATTTCTACAGTTACCTCTCGTGTACCGACCTGGCTTTGCATTTGGATTCTCTCTGGCTTTTTACCCCTGGCTTATGGATAACGACTACGTGTACCTCTCCTACCCTTGGAACCTGGCGAGTATTGGATTAACCCTTTTTCTTCATACCCAGACCCAGCAATGCTACAAACCACCTACTGGGCCCGCCTTAGCTACTGTGGGTGTGTGGCATTGTCCTTCCCACCTCAGTGCCGGGGTCAGGTCTTGTCTGTGGGCTCGCACAAGCGTGACATGTTTCAAGGCTGTATATTTGAAGTCACTTTCCAAGAAGCATTCCAGTTAACATAATGAACTATAAATATATAATAACATGAGACTGGGTTTTAAACTGGCTAAGATTGTGTATGTCTAATTGTAAATTCTTGGGAGGTATGTGGCCCGTCCTCTGAGTCTAAGCTTGTCCCTCCCACCCCTATTTCATCAGTAGGTGTTTTATTTTTGTATGTTCCTAGTTGCTGTCCAGGAAACCGACCAGCAGCACAGAGGTGAGGAGTTTAGAATGTCCCATGCATGGGATCTAGATTCTAGACGAATACGAATGGATGGATACAGTTCCGGGGTCAGAGCAAGATGTAGCAGCATAGTCAAGGTCACGGTTACAAGGTCACGGCAGGATAGAAGTAATGGAGTCCAAAGGCAGGTAAGGATCAATACAGGCAAAACACCAAGCAGGAACAAAGGCACAGAGTAGTATGCACAGACAAAGACTAATCAGAAGTGAAGATCCTATTAAAGGCAAGGCCAGGTGCAATCAATTGCTATTCCAACCACAGACTAACTTCCAGTTTAGGCAACTATCTTGGTGCACCCGATCAAGTCAGGAAGCATCCATCCTCACAGCAGGTCCAAGTACACAAGGTAATTGAAGTAGTCATTGAGAGATTTCTTCCTCCAGGAGACATGTGGTTATAACTTTTCCTGCAACAATAAGTAGAGATGAACGAACCAGTCCAAATCCATTTCCCGGGCTTCCATTTAAAATCTGCTCTGCATGTTTCAATCTGGTGCTGGATTGTTCCAAATTTAATACGCTTATACAGATTATTTAAAATCGCCCTGTAATGTTGGTAATGCTTAGGCCGTGCTTATAGTGCCGTCTATGGCGACGCGAATTCGCCCAAAAACAAAAGCATTGCCGCCGCCGCGTGCGCTTATAGTGCACGCGACGGCGACAAGCTACGGAGCGACGGCGACAAGTGAAAATCTGCAGCCGGCAAAATTTGATTTTTCAAGGGCCGTCACGACACGTGACGGCCCTTGAACAAATCAAATTGCGAGAATCCCGCGATGCGGCCGACCGGCGAAACATAACTTTCGCCAGTGGCGATGGGTGACGTCACCCATCGTGTCGCCGTCGCCGTCGGCGGCACTATAGGCAAGGCCTAAGGATGTCACACTGCTCCCTTGCAGCTTCTAATTCAAGCTCCCCCATTTTAACTGTTAGGCTTCTTTCATTAGCAGGCATGAATTTAAGGTTTATTTTTTCCAGCCTGTACTATTGTTATCGTATACATTATGCTCCTGCCTTTCTACTCCAATTGGATTTAGTCTACTAGTATTATTTGTATTAATATGGATGCCTAACTAATTTCCAAACTCCAACTTCCCCCCGCTCTACCTGCATGATCCCTTGCTATTTTCACATTCCTTTCTATTCTGTGTAGTCAATTATCACTTTGTTAATATGGGGCTTGCCAAACTCCCACTTTCCCCAATTCTACCTCCATAACCCCTAGCTATTTTCCCATTCCAAACCCTCCTTCCTATACCACTTTATTAGCCATGCATTTATCTCCATAAGTTCCAACTGTCTCCCTGGGGTAGCATATAACACACGATTGCTGAATAGTGCTCTCACAAACCCAAAATGATAATGGTGCATACAATAGTGCACAAAATAATGCATAAAAATTAATAGTACATTAAAAAATATATAAATATATGAATAAATATCATGGGGATTTATATACCCACTTGCCCTACCTCTAATTAAACATAATTGGCTATCCCACTTGTGGTTAACCCTAGATCGGCAGACAGGATCAGGTGTACAATTCCCTTTGTATTCTGGCAAATGACTTAACACAGGATAAAGTGTAATGCCTAAATATAGTATCAATTAAATACAATACAATTGTAATATAACAAATACAATAAAATAGATATTAATAATAAAATGTAACTAAACATTGTTCGCAAATTTATAGAATGAAAAATGTATGTAATAAAAAATCTTAAAATAATTAAAAATTAAAATAATTAATATTAAAATAATAATACAGTTTATGTTCTCCCCAGATATCAATCTCTACATAAACTATTCTCAAGGAGTCGTCGATTAATGTTTCTCGGAAAAAAATGGAAAATAAACATTAGTAACAATGTATGCAAATTGTTTTATAGAACAGAGTGGGGGTTATTTTTGGAAACAAAGCAAAGTTGAATGGGGGTATGTAGACGGACGTTCACAGAGGTACACAATTGGAGTCTTTATAAGGTGAAATTATAACGAGGCTTTATTGTGCCTTTTCCTTAACATCAGGAAACCATCCAAACAAGAGAGAAACACAGCTTCTATTCACTTGGGAGTGGTTCTAGTGAAATACTATGCAATTCACAACTCCCTTAGTAAAGCATGTCTCCCAGCCCCAAACACATAGCATGAAATGAACAGATATAAAAAGTCTTGTAATAAAAGTCTTACGTGTTCCTTGTAGTTTGGAGGGAAAATCTTCTCTGTCCCTGGTTGCTACCTTTTCTTCAGGGTTTGTCAGCATTCAAGTTTAGAAATTTCCCCTGTGTCTTGGAAGCAGCTCTGCTGTGTCTTCTGGCAGAGCTCAAGACATGGTCAGCTCCAGAGATCTGAGTTCTCTTCGTCAGTCTCTCCTGGGAGACTCAAGAACCTCTGCTCTGTCTCCAAAGGTCAGCTCACACGTGAGCTAAGGAGTCACTTCCTGTCTCAACAGATAGGCTTTTGTAAGAAATCTAAATCAGGCAGGTGGTGTTTATTAATTGACTACCAGCAGTTAACCACCACACGGCTAGATTAAAGGCACATTACTTGAACAGGGATTACTCCCCTGTTACATACCTCCCCTGTTTGTGGGAAGCTCGGGCTTGCCACGGCCAAAGCCCATCCTTCCACTCTCATTCTAGAAATCTCTGTGACTTGAATGAGAGTGGATGGAGGAAGAGAACCCTCAGTCCTGCTGGGATTGGAGACCTTTCTCCAGTTTATTCGTGTCTCCTCCTGAAGGTGCTTGAGATCAGCACCCCTCAGTCGCTCGAGAAGGACTTTTTCTAAGTATAGTCTTTTTTCTACGTGCGCGGTCATGAGATTTCCTTCGCGTCGGGTGCTCATCTTATTGTAGGCATACTGTATGGCAGCAGTTGCAGAGCGTTTAAAAACAGCCCTTTTAGTTTTCCGCTCTTGAAGCTGTCTCTCTGCCCTTTTCCCACTCAATGGGGTTGCTAGATCAGCCTCTTTGAGATTAAGTTGCAATTCCACACCCACTTCCAGAGAATGTCCCATCTTTTCAGCTTCATCAGCTAAGGATTCTTCTGGTTTTTATTCAGCACGTGTACCTTCTTTTGTTGCCTGTTGGGTGGCTGAAGGTTTTGCTAGTGCTTGTTTAGGTGGTTCACATTTTGCAACCTTGTCTTTCAGATGAGCGGTATTCCCAGCTCTCACTGTACCCTTGTCTTCATGGGTTTTTGAGGCTGTGGGATACTGACGCTTAGTCAGGGTCCATACTTGTCCTTGTAAGACTGTAATCTCATCCACGAGAGATCCCTGTTTTTTGAGTGCGTCTTGCAAGTTTCTTCTCAGGGAATTTATCTGCATGCTTTGCTTTCTCTGAGCTTGCTTCCACATTTTTATTGCATTGTGAAGCACTATGAACTTCTTTGCTTGGGCCACAGAAACTTGTTTCAGTTTCTGGACCTTCTTGTGCTCCCTTTTGTGCCGCGTCACCTGGGTTCTAAGCTTGGCCTTTAGCGTTGCATTGGTGATGCTCAGGGTAGCCTTCAGTTTCTCATGCTGCTTTGCGGGGACATACTGGGTCATCAGACGTTCCTGCAGCACTTGCATTTCTTTACCAGCCTGCAGATTGTCATCCTGCAGAGTTCGCTGCTTCTCCTCTGCCTTCTCGAGGTGCGTACGCAGAACTTGCAGTTGGTTCTGCAGTCGGTGCTCTGCTTCAAACTTCTCACCTTCCAAAAGTCTATATATTTCTTTAAGCTCGTGCAGCTTTTCATTTTTTTCCTTAACGTCGTTTGTCAAATTAAAATTTTCTTCTTTGAGTTTTACGTTTTTTCTTTGTGTAGCCATGCTGTAAAATGGTCTGCAGTTTTCTCTCCTGCTGGCAGTAAACCTGGTAAGTTACAGGGATGCCAGCAGTAATCATGGAGGTTTGCCCTCACATCCTGGTGAGGTGCCCTATGTATGGATGGGAGTGGCTACATACTCTGAGTCCACCGTTAGTGACATCAGAGATGTACCTGCCTCCTGAGATATATAAGGCACAGCACTGATCAAAGTTAGTGTGTTGGAGTAAGAAGCAAGTCTGCGTTGAGACTTGGGAGTGGGTGGCACACTAGTGCTTTAACTAGTGGCCCCATTCTATGTTAAGTAACATCTAGCTGACAAAGCCATACTGTGTCCAGGGACATGACACTGGGGTGATCTCCCTGAGGGGAGCGGGGATCCCACTCCATTGGGAGGGTGTACCTTAGAAAGGATAGCACAGCAAGATGTGTGGCTAAGCAAATCACTGTAAGGGGCAGTTGGCCCACACCGTAAGCCACAATAAAGTCAACCTTGATCAAAGACATTCTCATGTGTGAGTCTGGAGTTATTCTACCGAGGATGGCACCACCAAGAAGGAGTTCCTCATGAGAACCATCCCCATGCAGACGCAGGGATCCTGATGAGGTGGAGGCGCTGCACTGGATATAGGTAGGACTCATGCACACTACCTAAGTTGCCTGTCTGGGTTGGCAATCCCCACACAACATCATGCAGGAGACTCAGGAGTCCTGTCGCCAACAGGTGCACCACCAGACACTACCATGTAATGGGGGCTGGTTAGACCACAGGGGCGAATATGAGATTGGGTGGCCAGAAAATCCGTTACATTTGTAATCTTAAATGTTCTCCTTTTTCAGTCTCTGTACTATTCAGGACCTCTTTGCAGTCCTCCTTCCATTTACGCACATCTGCTTTGAGACTGACAGTCTCCTGGCGTGAGACATCCTTCTCTAGGTTGAGGGTCTGAAGCTCCTTCTGGGAGACTTGGAGATTTGTATTAAGATTGGCAATCATTTCTTTAGAAATGTCCAGCTCCTCAGTGAGACTGTGTAGTTCCTATCTGGAAACTTCCAGGTCTGTGCGACAGCTCTTGGTCTCATGATGTGAGGCATCCAGTGCTCTGCGGAGTGTTTGAACCTCTTTCTGAGATATGTCAACCTCTATCCGGACACTGTTGACCTCCTGTTGTGAGGCATTCAGCTCTATGCGAAGAGTGTGAACCTCTTGCTGGAAGACTGTCATCTGCTTCAGTGCCTCCTCATACTTCTGCTTTAGCGTAGCCACCATTTTATCAGATTGGCTCTGCTTTTCATCCATGGCGGAAATAGTAGCATTTGCAGTATCTAGCTCAGTCTTGAGATCGTCCAATTCTGTCCTGGCTAAAGAGTAAATTGTGAGCACATCTTTTTGTAGCTTCACGTTATTTTTCTGTAGCTCTGTGTAACCATCTTCCTTTTGTTTCAATTGTTCATGGAGCATATCACAGTCATGCCTGGCATTTTCCAGGGCATCTTCAGGGCTGGTCAAGGGATCGTCACTCACTGGTTCCGGCTCCACTTCCTTGGGATGGTTGGTTGAGGGTTCCTCACTGTTGGCACCGGACAGACACTTCTTTGGGGTACACGACGTCTGCCTTGGGCCCTCTGGATATTTGGTTAACCGCGGGACGAATTCTCCATTTTCTCTAGGCTGCAGGGCAACTCGCTCCCCCTTTTCCTCCACAAGAACTGCGGACGTGTCTGTTCCTTCCACGGTAAGTGAAGAACCTCTTTTCTTTTTCCGCCTTTTTGTTTTGGATGACTCCGTCCCATCAGGAATACTGGGGTCTCCTTTATTTGCAATATGGAAAATAGCTGAAGCGCTCAAATGCAGGTATATCTCAAAATGATAATAAGCCAGACCACTGTACCAGGGTACTAACAATTGATATAGTACCTATTATGTCATATAATGGGTACTATCCTCCTGAAGACAGGTGGTGTGTGGTGCAACCCACTCACCATCAGTCTCATTGGCAGGTTCCCCTGAAAAATATGCAAATACTCACATCCTGGTAGGGCAGGCAGGCAGGCTGTGCAGCTACTCAATGCAATACAGGGAAAAGGGAGACCAAAAAGCGCACCAGCACAAACGGAGCAGGAAGAACCCAAGACAAAAAATGATTAAAAGGGCACTTTAATGTGGCAAAAGACCCATCCAATGCATTTCGAACGTCGCAGCGTTCTTTTTCTTCCTGCTCCGTTTGTGCTGGTGCGCTTTTTGGTCTCCCTTTTCTCCTTTATTTGCAATTTTAGCAGCGTCACTGGATCCACCCGGCTTTTCTTGAAACTGTAATAGCTGACAGAAATATTCGGTGATCCACTGCTCCCGCTCTGTCTCCTGCTGATCATATTCGTCATCAGAGGGAGCAGTCTTTTCTGTTCGTGCCGAGTTCAGGCACCCCCACCATTCTTGGGGTGTTTTGTGGGTGTGACTCGGTTCGGGTTCCCTGTAAGAGATGTCTTTCTCTTTATTGGACTGGAAGGGCCACTCTACCGTGGGGTAGGTTCATTAAAGGAACGCTGCATCTTGTCCTCCATTTTTAGGCTATCAGGTGTAATTTTCTTCCTGACCTCAGGAGGTGCTATTGCAGCTGTTGCTACTGTATTTGCTAGAACCCCCAATTGTGGTAGTCCTACAGGTGGGCATATTTTGCTTGTAGAGGTCGCAGCTCTCACTGGCATCTCTGTAGACTTTTCTTTCTTGGGTAATTTTTTTTTTACAATATCAGCAGTACTGTGCATGCATTTTCTCTTATCAGGTATATAAGATGTGCAGTTGCTAGGTAAAAACGTCTATTTGCTTTACACCATTTACTTGCTAGGTTTAATCTCTCATTAGGTATGCTGAATGTGTGGTTGCTAGGTAAAAACTTCTGTTTGCTTTACTTGCTAGGTGCAATTTCTCCGCTTCAGCAACAGAATTTGGTTTTCTGCTTGAGTTCAGTAATTTTCAGTCTCATCTTTGGGTATTATGGCATTCACACTTCACACTTTGGGTGTCTGTTTTGCTCCCAAGATATATACAGTACCGACACACTTTATTCGAGTGTGGTCGGTACCGCAAGCCGGGAAATCTCCCGGCTTGCTAGTGGCCGCCCCTCGGCGTGCCGCGCGTCATAGACGCGCGGTCACGCGTCTTCGGGAGCGTGCGCCCCCTGCACGCGCGTCCAGGGGCTCCCCGAGGGAGCCCTGGTGTCCCGCGATCGCGGGACAGCGGCAGGGGGTTCCGGCGGACCCGGCAGCGGTAGGGAGAGCGCCCCGATCGGAGGGCGCTCTTCGGCTGCTTCGGCGCGCGCACGTCACTCTCGGGCGCGCGCCAGGCTACTGCAGCGGCAGAGAACGGGCAAATGCTCGAATAAACTCTGCCGCAGCAGTATAGGCAGACTTTTTTACTTGCAGAAAAAAAAACATTCTTTGCAATGGACTATTTCTTTCATTCCCGGCAGGGTGACTCAACACTCAGCAATTTGGCTTTGAAATACCTTTTACACAGTTCAGCAATCCCTTTTTCCCCTCTAGGGCAATTTTACGCTCAGCATTTGTTTGCTAAATATTCCCCTGCTTCAGCACAGTCTTGTATCAATTTTCACATGTCTCTGCATATACTCCATTCACAGCTGGTAGCCCTATGCGGTGTGGCAACCTTTATTTGCAAAATCAGTACCGCTAGTGGGTCACCATCTGTATTCACTGCTTCAGCGAAACTTTTGAAAACAACAAACACCTATCCCTTTTTAAGGGCTGACTCACTTCTTGAACCCTGACTATGGCTGGAAGGCTCGTAGGCAAAACCCCTATTTCAATGACCATATTACACTTTGTGATAGACAAATAAGGTTTAACTGCTTCAGCAGTCTCTCTCGTCTTGGGATTGGGGTTTCAGTGCAGTGGTGTGTATCACTTTAATTCTGGTCTCTGCTGCCTGAGAGTTTTTTTTTTTTTTTTTTTTTTTAAGTTGCTCAGATTGTTTGTAAGCAAAAAGCATTAAAAAAAATTCACAGAAAAAATCTCCGGTCCTTTCTAACTTCAATGACAACCTCTCGTCCCACTTCGGACACCATATGTAGACGGACGTTCACAGAGGTACACAATTGGAGTCTTTATATGGTGAAATTATAACGAGGCTTTATTGTGCCTTTTCCTTAACATCAGGAAACCATCCAAACAAGGGGAAAACACAGCTTCTGTTCACTTGGGAGTGGTTCTAGTGAAATAATATGCAATTCACAACTCCCTTAGTTAAGCATGTCTCCCAGCCCCAAACACATAGCATGAAATGAACAGATATTAAAAGTCTTGTAATAAAAGTCTTATCTGTTCCTTGTAGTTTGGAGGGAAAATCTTCTCTGTCCCTGGTTGCTACCTTTTCTTCAGGGTTTGTCAGCATCCAAGTTTAGAAATTTCCCCTGTGTCTTGGAAGCAGCTCTGCTGTGTCTTCTGGCAGAGCTCAAGACATGGTCAGCTCCAGAGATCTGAGTTCTCTTGGTCAGTCTCTCCTGGGAGACTCAAGAATCTCTGCTCTGTCTCCAAAGTTCAGCTCACACGTGAGCTAAGGAGTCACTTCCTGTCTCAACAGACAGGCTTTTGTAAGCAATCTAAATCAGGCAGGTGGTGTTTATTAATTGACTACCAGCCGTTAACCACCACACTGCTAGATTAAAGGCACATTACTTGAACAGGGATTACTCCACTGTTACAGGGTACTTATAAGAATACCCCCAATTCAATATCCACCTTAAGTCCCCGAGGGGCTAAGGTTTTCATTGTAAATTGTACACCTAATCCTGTCTGCCGATCTAGGGTTAACCACAAGTGGGATAGCCAATTATGTTTAATTAGAGGTAGGGCAAGTGGGTATATAAATCCCCATGATGCAGCATATCATCACTCCTGACGAAGCTGTGCTGACCAACGGAGAAACGCGTAGAGTGTTTCAGCAAGAGATCTGTGAGAGAGAGCACCAAGAGCGCATCTGCACTACCGAGTCCGGAGGTTCCTGCCACATCGGAAGTAACGTGTGACCCCCGGCGTGGATGCGGAAGCATTTCGGAGAGCAGTGCGGTACACAGGGGAGATTATGACCCGCTGTGCACCTGCTACATGCTATACTGCGCTTGAAAATCTTCTTAAGTGTAAGCCTTCAATTGTATTTCACTGTGTATTAATAGATTTTTCATTCTACACATTGGTTTGTTCTTTTTTTTTTTTTTTTGCGATTGACTGCTGAATATTGCTGCACATCTACACTGGCGACACACTTTATTCGAGCACGGCTAGTCCCGCGAATTCGGGTATACTCGGGTGTATTCAGGTTTCTGATAGTTTTCTGCCAGAGTGCATTGCGTTATTTTCCGGCAGGGATTTAAGCTTTTTATTCCGGCTTGCTGAAATACTGCAATGCCTTGAAAATACACATGGTGGCGCTTGCGAGCTGTTCTCTGTGAAGCCGTCCCCTATAATGAATTGTAATGCAGTATATATACTGTATATATATATATACTGTATAACAACAACCCCTATAAGCCCTAACATACAGTACTGTACACATACAGTACTGTATACTGTATGCATATACATAAATGATACTACTGTATGGGCGGCGGGGGCGTGATGTGTTTGCAGCAGAGAGAGATCCACTGCTCTCTCTCTGCGCAAACATCGGCACAATAAAAATTATTTGAAATACATTTTTATTGATAGTGTAGATGTGCAGGGGGTCTCCGGAGCTGAATCGCGTTGGTTTTTGGTCTGGGGACCCCGTGCCCCCCGAGATACAGGCCCCTTTAGGGGGTGCCGGTATCCCTCTGCGTTTCAAGGTCCCGATCACGTGACCGCGGCCTGTACACCAAGCAGAGCAGAGGGATACCGGCACCCCCTAAAGGGGCCTGTATCTCGGGGGGCACGGGGTCCCCAGAACTGAAACCTGTGTGCTTCTGCTCTGGAGACCCTCTGCACATGTACAGTATCAATAAAACACATACAATATACAGTATAAATAAACACTCGTTCTTTACCTTAGCGTCTATGCGCTATGGTAAAGAAGCATCATTTGTGTATTTTAATAATATTGTACAGTGAGCAGGGGGTTCCCTGAGCCAGAAATTAATGCTCAGGGACCCCCCCCCCCCTGCTCCTGATCAATATTATTAAAAATACGGAAAATGCTGCGTCATTACCATAGCGGATAGCCGCTAAGGCAATGAAGGGGTTAAGGCATAATAAACAATTAATACATTCAATACATATTTTTCACGTCTGTGTTAAAACTCCCTGCCTTCTCTCTAATCTATGTAAAACCCCCTCCCCCTATTCTCGCTTTTAAAACGCCCTGCCTTCTCTCTAATCTATGTAAAACCCCCTCCCCCTATCCCCCTATTGTGTGTGTGCGTTAAGCTTCCCTGCAATCTATGTAAAAAAACCTCCCCCTATTGTGTGTGTGTGTTAAATCTGCCTGGCCTGTGTTTCTGAGTGCTGAGTGCTCTGCATTAAAGGCCCCGATCACGTGATCGCGGCCTGTAAACCAAGCAGAGCAGAGGGATACCGGCACCCCCTAAAGGGGCCTGTATCTCGGGGGGCACGGGGTCCCCAGACCTGAAACCTGTGCGCTTCAGCTCTGGAGTCCCCCTGCACATCTACACTGTGAATAAAACACACACATCATTAAAGAATCATTCTTTAGCTTAGCGGCTATGCGCTATGGTAAAGAAGCATCATTTCTGTATTTTTAATAATATTGTACAGTGAGAAGGGGGTTCCCTGAGACAGAAATCTAATCTCAGGGGACCCCCTGCTCCTGCACAATATTATTAAAAGTTCAGAAATGATGCTTCATTAGCATAGCGTATAGCCGCTAAGGTAATGAAGGGGTTAAGGCATAATAACCAATAAATACATTCAATACACTACCCACTACCCATGGCAACCTCCGCTGCTGTACATTAAAACAGAGAAAAAAATTAACACTTTCAAAGTAATGTCCCCTAACCCCTTAATCACCATAGCGGTTATTAACCGCTACAGTCATGAAGGGGTTAACCCACCCTCACCCACCACTCGGGACGCCTACTGTACATACCCTCCCACTCTAACCCCCCACCCCGTGAGGCCTAACCACCCTCAACCCTCACCCACTAACTACCCACAAGGGAGGCCTACCCACATACCGTTGGGGAACCCCCACCCCCCACCCCCACTCCCCGCAATCAAAACAATGCACAGCCCCACAATAAACAGCATTCTATTTATTAAATACATTACCCACCCCCTGTGCCCCCCCCCATAAATACAAGATTTATTCTTTTACATTCAGGGTCCATAACGCAGCCCCACGCTAGTCCCCGGTGGGCTGGCAGGGCACCTGGACAGACCTACAGTTTACCAGCAGCATTCCACAGGTACTGGAGGCCTGCTGGTGGATCCTGCCAGCACCATAGCCCTCAGGTGGTCTCCTTGGGTCACTGTGGAACACAATTGGGTCCCCACGGTAGGCCCAAGGATGTCTGGGAGCCCCGGGTCAAACCCACAGGTGTCTGCGGGGCCTCGGGTGGTTCCCATGGGGGTCTGGGGAACTCACGGGTGCTCACTACGGGTCCGCGGTGCCCCCACAGAAGTGGGACCACACATCATCATCCCCACACCTACGGGTCGGAGGTGCCCCCACAGAAGTGGGACCACACATCGTCATGCCCGCAGACTACGGGTCCGCGGTGCCCCCACAGAAGTGGGACCACACATCATCATCCCCGCATGTGTCACCCGTGGAACCACCAGCCTGATACCCTTTAGGATACCCGAGGATTCCCCGCGGATGGTCTCCAGAGGTCCCACGCAAAACCACGGAAGTAACCCTGAATGTAAAAAAAATAAACCTGGCCTATACATTCAATACATACACCCTCCCCCCCAACACCTACAGTACAATAATGTGCAAAATAACTATTATCCAGATATGGATAATAGATTAATTGCCCATTATTAAAAACATTAACTAGCATATACAAATAAATAAAGTACTACTGACCTCATCAATACGAAGTGTCCGACGCCAGCGCCTTCCTTCTCTTGCCCACACAAAACATAGCCAAAACCAAGCCAATACATTGCAATTACATTCAGATATCAATTAACCCCTTAAACACCTTATCGGATAATAACCGCAAAGGTAATTAAGGGGTTAAGCCACACAGGCACGATACCCACCCTTCACCCATGAATTTGTACTGTGGCTTCATCATGCAACTATATATATACTGTATACTGTATATATATATACAGAGAGACAGAGAGAAAGAGAGAGAGAGAGAGATATATATACAGTATATATATATATATATATATATATATACACACGTTATATACCTTATATACCTGTACACACCCATGATAAACCAATATACAGTACAAATAAATGTAGAAGGGTTATCAAAAGCATACTGCCCTACAACCAAACACTTCTCCATACAGACACTACATTAAAATCAATTTCCTTTAAAAATCCTAACTGATCTCACAATCAACTGTACTGTATATGATCACAAACCAATGAAAAAACTCACATTCCAATATGCATAAAATCTATGCACCATATACATTCTGCAAATTAATCAAACGTAAACAAAAATCAATTAGCAATCATTATTTACATCCCTAAACATTTCACACTCAATCACGAACAATGAAACCATTAACAGATTCACGCCTAGAGCAGAACAATTAAGCCTTTGAAAAAATATAAGTACCGACAAAAATACAACCTTTACAACCAAGGCTATCTATCCCTGACCTTCCTCAAACACACAATACAATACCAAGGAATACATCTATCTAATTTTAAAATACTTTAAACTCACAAAATAATTAAAAACACATCTAATCCAGCTTTTAAAACATCATCATTTCTTACCCTGAAAGTATACTGTACAGTATATCTCTCTAGACATATATATTGTACATACATACATACATACAGTGGCAAGAAATGATATACCACAAAAAAAAAAAAATACACATGTTAAAAAACCTTTTGAAAAAATTAACAAGTTAAATAAAATACATTTCTTTACTGTAGTTCACTTACCATTACTTGCCCCCACCGATTCCCGTTGCGCAGCTTACTCACGAACCAATCCACGATCAGGAACCCATAAAATAATAAACCATTCAAAATAATAAACATTAAACTAAAAATCCAAATCAATCCACGGGTCTTCTACTTGTAATACATCTTCATCTGTATTCTTCTTTCTTCTATCTCCTTCCGGGCGGGGCAGGGCGTGGTCTTCTTTCCATCATCGGCCACGCCCTTGTCTTTTTTCTTCTCCGGAGGTCCTTCCTCCGCGGCGTCTGGCTGCAAAATGAGACGACATAGGCTTTTAAAGGCCTATGACGTCACATTTTGCGTCATGGTTCTCACGGTCCTGATTGGAACGTGAAAACCATGTGTTTTGGCCGATAAAAAAAAAATGATGACGTCACTGAAAGGGAATGAAAGCACAGCCAATCAGAATGGTTTTGCTTCAATTGCCTTTAAGATGACGTCATGAAAAGGCACATGGCCGTGCACACATGGTACTAGAGCCAATCAGAGCGTGGGAACTTTATCCCTACTCTGATTGGCTCTGGTATACCATGTGTCAGGGGCTTGGGGGAGAAAGGATGTGACGTCAATGAAAACCTGTCACGTGGTACGGTAGCCAATCAGAGCGTGGGAACTTTATCCTTATTGACGTCACATCCTTTCTCCCCCAAGCCCCTGACACATGGTATACCAGAGCCAATCAGAGTAGGGATAAAGTTCCCACGCTCTGATTGGCTACCATACCATGTAAGGGCAGCCATGTGCCTTTTCATGACGTCATCTTAAAGGCAATTGAAGCAAAGCCATTCTGATTGGCTGTGCTTTCATTCCCTTTAAGTGACGTCATCATTTTTTTTTTATCGGCCAAAATACATGGTTTTCCCGGTCCAATCAGGACCGTGGGAACCATGACGCAAAATGTGACGTCATAGGCCTTTAAAAGCCTATGTCGTCTCATTTTGCAGCCAGACGCCGCGGAGGAAGGACCTCCAGAGAAGAAAAAAGACAAGGGCGTGGCCGATGATGGAAAGAAGACCACGCCCTGTCCTGCCCGGAAGGAGATAGAAGAAAGAAGAATACAGATGAAGATGTATTACAAGTAGAAGACCCGTGGATTGATTTGGATTTTTAGTTTAATGTTTATTATTTTGAATGGTTTATTATTTTATGGGTTCCTGATCATGGATTGGTTCGTGAGTAAGCTGCGCAATGGGAATAGGTGGGGGCAAGTAATGGTAAGTGAACTACAGTAAAGAAATGTATTTTATTTAACTTGTTAATTTTTTCAAAAGGTTTTTTAACATGTGTATTTTTTTTTTTTGTGGTATATCATTTCTTGCCACTGTATGTATGTATGTATGTACAATATATATGTCTAGAGAGATATACTGTACAGTATACATTCAGGGTAAGAAATGATGATGTTTTAAAAGCTGGATTAGATGTGTTTTTAATTATTTTGTGAGTTTAAAGTATTTTAAAATTAGATAGATGTATTCCTTGGTATTGTATTGTGTGTTTGAGGAAGGTCAGGGATAGATAGCCTTGGTTGTAAAGGTTGTATTTTTGTCAGTACTTATATTTTTTCAAAGGCTTAATTGTTCTGCTCTAGGCGTGAATCTGTTAATGGTTTCATTGTTCGTGATTGAGTGTGAAATGTTTAGGGATGTAAATAATGATTGCTAATTGATTTTTGTTTACGTTTGATTAATTTGCAGAATGTATATGGTGCATAGATTTTATGCATATTGGAATGTGAGTTTTTTCATTGGTTTGTGATCATATACAGTACAGTAGATTGTGAGATCAGTTAGGATTTTTAAAGGAAATTGATTTTAATGTAGTGTCTGTATGGAGAAGTGTTTGGTTGTAGGGCAGTATGCTTTTGATAACCCTTCTACATTTATTTGTACTGTATATTGGTTTATCATGGGTGTGTACAGGTATATAAGGTATATAACGTGTGTATATATATATATATATATATATATATATATATATATATACTGTATATATATCTCTCTCTCTCTCTCTTTCTCTCTGTCTCTCTGTATATATATATACAGTATACAGTATATATATAGTTGCATGATGAAGCCACAGTACAAATTCATGGGTGAAGGGTGGGTATCGTGCCTGTGTGGCTTAACCCCTTAATTACCTTTGCGGTTATTATCCGATAAGGTGTTTAAGGGGTTAATTGATATCTGAATGTAATTGCAATGTATTGGCTTGGTTTTGGCTATATTTTGTGTGGGCAAGAGAAGGAAGGCGCTGGCGTCGGACACTTCGTATTGATGAGGTCAGTAGTACTTTATTTATTTGTATATGCTAGTTAATGTTTTTAATAATGGGCAATTAATCTATTATCCATATCTGGATAATAGTTATTTTGCACATTATTGTACTGTAGGTGTTGGGGGGGAGGGTGTATGTATTGAATGTATAGGCCAGGTTTATTTTTTTTACATTCAGGGTTTGATTCCGTGGTTTTGCGTGGGGCCTATGGAGACCACCTGTGGGTATCCTCGGGTATCCTAAAGGGTAGCAGGCTGGTGGTTCCACGGGTGACACATGCGGGGATGACGATGTGTGGTCCCACTTCTGTGGGGGCACCTCCGACCCGTAGTCTGTGGGCATGACGATGTGTGGTCCCACTTCTGTGGGGGCACCTCCGACCCGTAGGTGCGGGGATGATGATGTGTGGTCCCACTTCTGTGGGGGCACCGCGGACCCGTAGTGAGCACCCGTGAGTTCCCCAGACCCCCATGGGAACCACCCGAGGCCCCGCAGACACCTGTGGGTTTGACCCGGGGCTCCCAGACATCCTTGGGCCTACCGTGGGGACCCAATTGTGTTCCACAGTGACCCAAGGAGACCACCTGAGGGCTATGGTGCTGGCAGGATCCACCAGCAGGCCTCCAGAACCTGTGGAATGCTGCTGGTAAACAGTAGGTCTGTCCAGGTGCCCTGCCAGCCCACCGGGGACTAGCGTGGGGCTGCGTTATGGACCCTGAATGTAAAAGAATAAATCTTGTATTTAGGGGGGGGGCACAGGGGGTGGGTAATGTATTTAATAAATAGAATGCTGTTTATTGTGGGGCTGTGCATTGTTTTGATTGCGGGGACTGGGGGTTGGGGGTGGGGTTTCCCCAACGGTATGTGGGTAGGCCTCCCTTGTGGGTAGTTAGTGGGTGAGGGTTGAGGGTGGTTAGGCCTCACGGGGTGGGGGGTTAGAGTGGGAGGGTATGTACAGTAGGCGTCCCGAGTGGTGGGTGAGGGTGGGTTAACCCCTTCATGACTGTAGCGGTTAATAACCGCTATGGTGATTAAGGGGTTAGGGGACATTACTTTGAAAGTGTTAATTTTTTTTCTCTGTTTTATTGTACAGCAGCGGAGGTTGCCATGGGTAGTGGGTAGTGTATTGAATGTATTTATTGGTTATTATGCCTTAACCCCTTCATTACCTTAGCGGCTATACGCTATGCTAATGAAGCATCATTTCTGAACTTTTAATAATATTGTGCAGGAGCAGGGGGTCCCCTGAGATTAGATTTCTGTCTCAGGGAACCCCCTTCTCACTGTACAATATTATTAAAAATACAGAAATGATGCTTCTTTACCATAGCGCATAGCCGCTAAGCTAAAGAATGATTCTTTAATGATGTGTGTGTTTTATTCACAGTGTAGATGTGCAGAGGGTCTCCAGAGCAGAAGCGCACAGGTTTCAGGTCTGGGGACCCCGTGCCCCCCGAGATACAGGCCCCTTTAGGGGGTGCCGGTATCCCTCTGCTCTGCTTGGTTTAACAGGCCGCGGTCACATGATCGGGGCCTTTAACGCAGAGGGATACCGGCACCCCCTAAAGGGGCCTGTATCTCGGGGGGCAGGAGGTCCCCCGACCTGAAACCTGTGCGGTTAAGCTCCCGAGACCCCCTGCACATCTACACTATAAATAAAAATGTATTTCAAATGTATTTATTTGTATTTATTTATTTATTTATTTATTGCGGGGATGCTGTGTGTGATTATTTTTTATTGTGTTTAGCGGGGGTGGGTGACGGGGTTTATAAATGTGAGTTTATAAATAAAATAAAGAATATTATTTCTAGGGGCCTTAGAACAGAAGTTCCCACGCCAATTGCGCGCTCATTGCTCTTTTGTTACAATGTTGCTGGTCTTGCGGGTTTGCAGTCTGGCAGCAAAAAGCAGTTTGTAGTACTGAGTGTGAGATAAATTAAGCAGTTCTTTTATTGCTGAAGTCGCCACCAAAAACTTTTATTTACAAATACAATACAAAAACCGTGCAACACACAACAACATTCAGTATCCTTTGTTTAAGTACAGCAGGTACTATATGGTAAAACATGTACTGTACAGTACAGCACAATATTACAGTATGGTCTCACTGAAAGTCCTCCCCATTTTCCATCCATGGCCGATTCCTTGCATGGCGCAAAACGCATTAATGCAGTCTCTAACGCCTCTCATTACAGGATCTGTAACAGGGTAATAGCGCTGCATTTCTTCCACAATCTTTTTCCTTAAATTAGAAGGAAGGGCCTTTTTTTGGCGATTCCCATCATAGTTCACTTTGAACACCCACTCGCAGTACAATGTGTAGGGAACATGGTGTTTAAATATGATCAAGGCATACTTGTGTGGTATACACTGGCGACACACTTTATTCGAGCTCGGCTAGTCCCACGAATTCGGGTATACCCGGGTGTATTGAGGTTTGTGACTGTTTTCTGCCCGAGTGCATTGAGGTATTTTCCAAGCAGGGATTGAAGCATTTTATTCCCGCTGGCTGCAATACTGCACAATATATATATATATACTGCATTACAATTCATGAATTTATGCCATCTGGTAGACACGCGAAGCATTGCAGCCTATTAAATCTTAATCATTATCATTTAACAGATCAGCCGCCCGTCAGCCAGGCATGAACCCAGGCTGGGAAGGCAAACGCAACGGGGCTTGTCAGAGGTGAGGAGCGGCGCATTCCAGGTATCTGCCAGGTACATACTGGGTATTTGCTCGAATAAAGTGTGTCGGTGCAGTACCAGCACTCCTCACCCTATTCTTCTCCCTCAGCGCCGGTGGCAGATCGCACAGGGAGATGTCGGGCTCTGTTTGTATGCGAGCGGGTGTAGGAGGTCTTTTGGGAGCGGGTGTACTTGAGGCGATGGGCAATGGTAGGGTGTCTGGGAGGAAGCTTTCCTCCGGTAGTGGTCGCCGGGTTGTCTCCTGGCGTGGTCTTGACGGGGTTGTCATGTCCTCCTCAATAGCATAGTACACTGCATCTTCTGGTGCAGGGGGTGTGCTTGGTGATGGAAGGGGGTCGATGGTACCATGCATCACATCCATGTCACCCCCCTGCTCCAGCGTCGGGGAAACAGGGGCATTAACACCGAGCAAATAATGTATGCCCGCTATGTCTGCCTCTATCTTGTCCATCCGTTGATCCATCCGTTGCTCCATATGTAGCATTCGTTGATCCAGCCGTTGCTCCATTTGTAGCATCCGTTGCTCCATATGTAGCACCGACTCCAGAAGCATATCTAGCTTTGCCAGCACACTAGAATTCCCGGGGAGATCCACACTTAGCCCATTCAGGATCCGGTCTAACGAGCTGCTTGTGCATGGCATCTGGAGATCTGGGGGGATGGGTGCAACGGAGGATGAGATGGGTGTTCTCTGGAGAGAAGCGGCATCGATGGAGAGTGGAAGAGGTGACCTGGGGATGCCCGGTACAGGAGAAGCTGCAGCGTCGTCGAAGAGGGATGGAGAAGGTGACCGCTGGATTTCCGGGAGAGAAGCAGAGTCGTCCAAGAGCAAAGGAGACAGTGACCCGTGGATTTCAGAGGCAGCAGCATCTTCAGATGGAACCGGAGAAGATGGGGGTGGAGAAGCCGGGCTGAAGATTTCTGGGACAGCTACAGCAGAGTCGTCGAAGCTTATGGGAGCAAGTGGTCTGCGGATTCGGTGAGTTGGCTGCCATTCGTCTTGCGTACCGAGCACAGTACCGTATTTTTTCTTCACATAATAAGGCTGACGTGTTTTAAAAGCCTTAGCCTTTGGGGTCAGCAGAAGGTTTTCTTTGTTGGCCTTAGCCTGTCGCTTTGCCTTTGGCTTGGAAACGGTAACTGCCTTTCTCTTTTTCAGTGTGGCATGCACAGCAGAGGTGAGATGGTTCTTTCGTCCATAGAACCGGGGCTGCTCCATGTAAGCGGGAGGCACAATGCAGTATCTGGACAATGGCTCAGATAAAGATCAGCAAGTGGTGGGCTATGCAACGTGTACAACCTTTTATGCATGGCGGCCAGGTACAGGTGTTGAAAGTGGGTGGTCTGTAATGTGAATCATTAACATATAAATACACCATCCATTTTGTGGATTCACTGCACATTGAATACACATCGACTAAACATCGAATACACATTTTTGTGTTTGTATTTCTTTCTACAGTACTCGCAGCAATGCCTGTTAAGAAGATTTCAAAGGATCTCAGCATGAGAATGAAGGAGATGTACACGAGCGGAAAACGAATTGCAGATATCCAGCGCTGGTTAACTGCTTCTGGCCTCGTTGTGCCATCAAGCACCGTGTGCTATCATGCACAAGGAAAAAACAGAGACCGCAAAAAGGCACCAAAGATAACAAATGCGTAAGTATACTGTATTTATAAAACTTAACCAAAAAAAATATAGAAAACTGTAGTGTACATCTAAGTATACCGTATTTATATAGTATATTTATTATATTCCAACAGTATATACTGTAGTGTACTGTATGTGTGGTCAATTTATATTTTTTGTGCAGCAGTATACACTTTTGTTATATTGCAATTCATCTTACAACGGAATATACAGTATATGATGTGTATTTATTATGATATAACAACAGTGTACCGTATTTATATAGTATATTTATTATATTACAACAGTATATACTGTAGTGTACTGTATGTGTGGTCAATTTATATTTTTTGTGCAGCAGTATACACTTTTGGTAAATTGCAATTCATCTTACAACGGAATATACAGTATATGATGTGTATTTATTATGATATAACAACAGTATACCGTATTTATATAGTATATTTATTATATTACAACAGTATATACTGTAGTGTACTGTATGTGTGGTCAATTTATATTTTTTGTGCAGCAGTATACACTTTTGGTATAATGCAATTCATCTTACAACGGAATATACAGTATATGATGTGTATTTATTATGATATAACAACAGTATATTTATATAGTATATTTATATTACAACAGTACTGTATACTGTATATTTTGTCTATTTATATTTATAGTACAGCAGTATACATTTTTTGTATATTTATATTTACTGTATATTACAACATTACATGTACAGTATACAGTATACATTTTATATTGCTGCATATTAATAACACAATATAATTTCTTTGCATTGTAGGGAGACTACTCTTCTGGTGGACAGAATAAGTGAGGAGAATGATGAGAGGAGCGCATTAAGGGTTAAAAACACTCTTCAGGAAAACCACAATCTGACTGTATCCGAGAGCAGCATAAAGAAGATGAGACTCAGAATTGGATGGAAATATGGACGTGTGAGGTTAGTACTGGACAGTACAGGAGGTACTGTAAAGTAAAAGTGTTGTTTTGCAAACTGTACTGCGCTGTGACGCTAACATTTTTTATTCATTGTCATTACAGAGCGTACCCCATGATACGGGACGCAAACTAAATCAAAAGAGTGCTCCAGGCCCAGGCATGGATCGACAGCGGTGAGACTTTCCAGGATTGCATCTTCACTGATGAGTCTACTGTGTCGCTGGAGAGATTTGCAAGATTTGCGTTCCACAAAAAAGGCCGCATAACTTTGAAGCCACGGCCAAAACACCCTGTGAAGCTGCATGTGTGGGGTGCCATCTCTAGGCGTGGACCGGGATGCATTGTCGTCTTTGAAGGTACAATTTCTCAAATATAATGCCGCCTAATGCACTGTACTTGACTAGTGTTGCCTTACCGTATGCACTGTACTGTACTATTGAGCACTTTTCTTTTCTTGCTATAGGAATCATGAATAAAGATTTCTTCCAAGACAACATTGTGCCCGTGATAGTGCGATACATCACACAAGACTTTCCCAATGGTCATCGCTTTTACCAGGACAATGATCCCAAGCACACCGCGTCGACGGCGCATATCCTTGAGCGCGGCATCAACTGGGTGAAGACGCCAGCGGAGTAAGTGCAGTAGACCGTGTCCCATTTATGTTCCCCACTGTTTTTACTGTGTACTGTATCTCTTAAACTAATTGTCCTTTCTTTCCAATCACAGATCGCCAGACTTCAATCCGATCGAAATGGTCTGGCATCAGCTGAAGGACCACATCCGTAAAGTGGCGAAACCCTCCAAGAAGGACGAGTTGTATAAAGCCATAATGAGTTTTTGGAACGATGTACTCACCGTGGAACGATGCAATAAATATATAGACCATATTGCTACTGTGTTGCCCATTGTCATCGCGCGCAATGGGCAAGCATCAGGAAAGTAGTACAGTGCTGTAGTATTGTACAGTAAGTACAGTATGATACAGGTAAGTATGGCACAGATTTTTTCTTTCCCAATAGTCAGAGTATACAGTAGTTCCAGTATACAGTACAGTAGACTAGTTTGACAGTACTACAGTAACTGCCTACTAACTGCTCCATTTTTTTCTTTCCAGAGAAAGCTGCACCAGCCACCTACTGTACAGTAGTTCTACCATAATACAGTACACACATACAGTACAGTACAGTAACTGAACAAAGTTTTTGTTTTCTTGTCGTTCCAGGAAAAAGGGTGCCCAAGGGGGAGGGGGGGCCTTGTGTTCGTCAAATCTGCTTGTGCAGTCAAATGTACAGTATATAAACAGCAGTAATGATGTACACAAAACCTCTCCTCTCTCAATGAACTACTGTACCGCAGACACAATGAGGATACTGTTACAGTATGAAGGGAAAAAGAACAGGATGGGTTATTTAACATTACAGTATACTGTGCAATATTTATACTGTATATTTATATATACTGTATTTTTATTCTAAAGGTATTTGAGAATGTACTGTACTGTATGAGGACCTGGTGACTTTCAACCCTCTCAGACCCACAGAACGGATTATTTCACATTACTGTATATTTATCCTGTATATTTTCAGTAATTTAGAAGCAGTGGCTGTTCTGAACAGAACAGTTACTGTAAGCAAATGGATGCACATCAGATTTACATTTCAAATTCGAGAGGGGATTTTTCCAAAGCAGGCAGGCCTCCCTCTAAGGAAGGTGGATGGTGGGATGATACAGTACTCTGGCTGGCCTCCTGCTGAATCTTGTTACCGTAGCCAGCCCAGGGCCAAATTAACAAAACAATGGCTTGGATTGGATTAGCCAAACGATTGATGCTTGGCCAGGGAGGGATTAAAAACTCTAAGGGAGGGGGTGGGTGGTGTAGCTGTAGGATTGTACTGTGTCAGTATTTCCAACGGCAGGTCACCCTAATAATTGCATGAATAAACCCCCAAAGACAAGGCCCAAATATAGTACAGTATACTGTATACTGCATATACAGTACAGAGCTGTATACTATATTATAAATAAATAATCATACAGTACTGTACAGTATGTATTATTGTGTGTTGATGTTTTGAATTGCTGTTAACTTGAAATGTTTCACCATTGTATTGTACTGTATTTGTAAATAAAAGTATTTTGTGGCGACTTCAGCAATAAAAGAACTGGTTAATTTATCTCACATAAAGTACGTGAATATGACCGCAATCACCATTGTACAGTAAATGGGTGCATAGGATGGAACGACAGGTGCTAAAGGGGTATAAATATGATATTTATCAGTGTTGATCAAAGAGAGTTGATCAGAAGGATTCCCCTTATAAAGTATACAGCACTCTATTGTCATTCATACAGTATACTGTAGTAAAGGGTAGACAACACATGGTCTTGCAGTATACTGTATTACTACTGTACAAATCTGTCAGGTTGACCAGAATCACTGCTGATATCGGAAAATAATAAAATTTTATTAATTCTACGTAGAATTAATAAAATTGTATTATTTTCCGATATCCGCAGTGATTCTGGTCAATTCTACGTAGGTGTATTAGTATTACACATAGTCACGCTGGGGCCTGAGCTGCGTTACTGACGGGAGGAGCTGGGTGTATTAGTGTGTTGATGTTTTGAATTGCTGTTAACTTGAAATGTTTCACCATTGTATTGTACTGTATTTGTAAATAAAAGTTTTTTGTGGCGACTTCAGCAATAAAAGAACTGGTTAATTTATCTCACATAAAGTACGTGAATACGACCGCAATCACCATTGTACAGTAAATGGGTGCATAGGATGGAACGACAGGTGCTAAAGGGGTATAAATATGATACTGTATTTATCAGTATTGATCAAAGAGAGTTGATCAGAAGGATTCCCCTTATAAAGTATACAGTACAGCACTCTATTGTCATTCATACAGTACTGTATACTGTAGTAAAGGGTAGACAACACATGGTCTTGCAGTATACTGTATTACTAAAAATCTGTCAGGTTGACCAGAATCACTGCGGATATCGGAAAATAATACAATTTTATTAATTCTACGTAGAATTAATAAAATTGTATTATTTTCCGATATCCGCAGTGATTCTGGTCAACCTGACAGATTTTTAGTAATACAGTATACTGCAAGACCATGTGTTGTCTACCCTTTACTACAGTATACAGTACTGTATGAATGACAATAGAGTGCTGTATATAAGGGGAATCCTTCTGATCAACTCTCTTTGATCAATACTGATAAATACAGTAATTTATCTCACACTCAGTACTACAAACTGCTTTTTGCTTGCAATAAACAAACAAACAGGGAAGTGCTATACTGTATGAGTTAGGATCAGGCCCAGCAGCCACTTTATGTTGAAAACCACATATGAAATGAGCATAAAATTGCATGAATAATTACACAAAAATATATAAAATAAATAGCACAAGTCTCTGACAGAGAGAAATTGTCCAGGTGGTGTGGATACAGGTTAATGCCCCTGTCTGATAGGACAGACTCGGGCAAGAATGGCCTGTGAGAGGTGAATATCCAGAATGGTAGCTGGGATGGAAAGCGCTACCAACTGTGCAGGTATTGAAGTGTGTAGAAATGGGAAGGTGCCATAGGCATCAAATGTGGAAAGCGCTCACCCAGACTTCATACACTTTGCGCTTTTTGCTTGCAGACTGCAAAGCCGCAAGACCAGCAACATTGTAAAAAAAGAGCAAAAAAAGAGCAATGAGCGCGAAATTGGCGTGGGAACTTCTGTTCTAGGGCCCCTAGAAATAATATTCTTTATTTTATTTATAAACTCACATTTATAATTAATTATTAATTGTGGAGCTGCTGTGCGTGAGGGGCCATGGCCAGGATGGGGGGGGGGGTAACGGTACAGTATGTGGGTAGGGGGTGAGGGTGGTTAGACCTCATAGTACATTATGCACATTGGGACCCCCCCCTCCCCACATTTACATACACTGCACGACATCAATGCAGGGAGGGTTTACCAATGCAGGGAGGGTTTACCAATGCAGGTAAGGCTTTAGGCCTTTATATCTCTCTCCCTTCATTGTAATCTGTTTAACAGAAACATTAGGGGGGAAGGGGCTTTAGGCCTTTATATCTCTCTCCCTTCATTGTAATCTGTTTAACAGAAACATTAGGGGGGAAGGGGCTTTAGGCCTTTATATCTCTCTCCCTTCATTGTAATCTGTTTAACAGAAACATTAGGGGGGAAGGGGCTTAAGGCCTTTATATCTCTCTCCCTTCATTGTAATCTGTTTAACACAAACATTAGGGGGGAAGGGGCTTTAGGCCTTTATATCTCTCTCCCTTCAGTGTAATCTGCTTAACAGAAACATTAGGGGGGAGGGGGCTTTAAACAATGCTGTGTATAATGTATAAGGTTTTTTACAATTAGATAGATGTAATCCTTGGTACTGTATTGTAAGGGTTAGCTTTGGTTTTAAATTGGGTTTTCTGGTTGGTACTTACAGTATATATTGATTTTGGTTTACTTGATTGGTTAAAATACTGTAGTTGACTTGTTTGGAAGTGTTTGTATTTACTGGTAGAGTAGCTTGCAATTATATTGTTAACATTCATTTGCAGAATGTACAGTACTGTATATGGTGCATAGATTTAATGCTATGCATCATTTACAGTATACAATGTAAATGCAATGTACTGTGTGGATTGGAATGTTATGTTTTATATTGTAAAATCAGTTAGGATTATTAAATGGATTATTATTATTTTTGTCTGTACTGTATGGAGATGCATTATTTGTAGGACAGTATGATTTTGATAACCATTCTACATGTACTGTATTTGTATATTGGTTCATCATCTGTGTGTATATACTGTATACTATACAGTATATATATATATATATATATATATATATATATATATATATATATATATATATATATATATATATATATATATATATATATATATATATATATATATATACAGTGTATATATATACTGTACACAGTATATACTGTATATGTACTGTATAGGGATTGTTATTATATATACTGTATAATGTATATATATATATATATATATCCAGTATATATACAGTATATACTGTACAGTATATATTTATTTCTCTTCATGTATTTATTTATTTATTTATTTAGATTTATTTATTAATTGTGGGGCTGCTGTGCGTGAATTTTTTTTATTGGGGGTGAGGGGGGTGTTTGGCCCTTGGTGTGAGTTTAGGACTTGCAGCAGCAGCAGCACAATTAATAAATAAATCTAAATAAATAAATAAATAAATGACAATAAATACATTTGAAATACATTTTTATTTATTGATAGTGTAGATGTGCAGGGGGTCTCCGGAGCTGAAGCGCACAGGTTTCAGGTCTGGGGAAACCGTGCCCCCCGAGATACAGGCCCCTTTAGGGGGTGCCGGTATCCCTCTGCTCTGCTTGGTTTACAGGCCGCGATCACGTGATCGGGGCCTTTAACGCAGAGCACTCAGCACTCAGAAACACAGGCCAGGCAGATTTAACACACACACACAATAGGGGGAGGTTTTTTTACATATATTGCAGGGAAGCTTAACGCACACACACAATAGGGGGATAGGGGGAGGGGGTTTTACATAGATTAGAGAGAAGGCAGGGCGTTTTAAAAGCGAGAATAGGGGGAGGGGGTTTTACATAGATTAGAGAGAAGGCAGGGAGTTTTAACACAGACGTGAAAAATATGTATTGAATGTATTAATTGTTTATTATGCCTTAACCCTTTCATTGCCTTAGCGGCTATCCGCTATGGTAATGACGCAGCATTTTCCGTATTTTTAATAATATTGATCAGGATCAGGGTCCCTGAGCATTAATTTCTGGCTCAGGGAACCCCCTGCTCACTGTACAATATTATTAAAATACACAAATGATGCTTCTTTACCATAGCGCATAGACGCTAAGGTAAAGAACGAGTGTTTATTTATACTGTATATTGTATGTGTTTTATTGATACTGTACATGTGCAGAGGGTCTCCAGAGCAGAAGCGCACAGGTTTCAGGTCTGGGGACTCCGTGCCCCCCGAGATACAGGCCCCTTTAGGGGGTGCCGGTATCCCTCTGCTCTGCTTGGTTTACAGGCCGCGGTCACATGATCGGGACCTTGAAACGCAGAGGGATACCGGCACCCCCTAAAGGGGCCTGTATCTCGGGGGGCACGGGGTCCCCAGACCTAAAACCAATGCGATTCAGCTCCAGAGACCCCCTGCACATCTACACTATCAATAAAAATGTATTTCAAATGTATTTATTGTCATTTATTTATTTATTTATTTATATTTATTTATTTATTTTTTGGCGGCTGCTGTGTGTGTGTGTATTTTTTTATTGTGGGTAGCGGGAGGGTGGGTGAATGGGGTATTAGCCACAACGATGGTTGGGGAGGGCTTGCGGGGGGGGGGTAGCGGGAGGGCTTAACCCCTTCATGACCGTAGCGGTATTAACTGCTACGGTCGTGAAGGGGTTACGTGCACCCGCAAACCCCCCCCCCTCCCGCAAGTCCTAAACTCACACCAAGGGCCAAATACCCCCCTCACCCATCCCCACTACACACAATAAAGCGGGCACGGTGGGTTAACCCCTTCATTGCCTTAGCGGCTATCCGCTATGGTAATGATGCAGCATTTTCCGTATTTTTAATAATATTGATCAGGAGCAGGGGGGGGGGTCCCTGAGCATTAATTTCTGGCTCAGGGAACCCCCTGCTCACTGTACAATATTATTAAATCTCTCTCTCTGCTGCAAACACATCTCACCCCCAGTATGTGCAGTAATTTACTGAACATGTACAGTAGAATAACATATATGCATAGTTTTATTTATTCGGGTTTATTACACAGTATACTGTTCGGCTGGAAAACATCAGCATACTGTACAGCACAATATTACTGTATCCATCGAAATCCCCCCATTAGCCGTTTTCTTTTCTGAGGAAAAACAAACTGAAAAGTTTTAATGTACAGTAATTGTCAGCCCCCTAAAGAAGTACCCAGCCTGCCCCACCAAAATAATACGGCAACAATACAGTACTCACCATACTGTATTACTGAATTTCCCATTCAGCTTGCGCCGGCGGGCCACTGCCAGTCCAGCTTTCATCATCACCCACGTCGATAGTTTGCAGAGGGACTAGCCCACCTGTAGTCAGCGGGAAATCGCTTAGGTACATGCAAGCTTCATCAAAACTGGCTGCGAAATCCATCTCAGGGTTGTCACCGACGGCGGGACTATCATGATAAGCTGGTGCTGGTGCTGGTTCTGGTTCTGGCGCATTGTTTGGCAGGGACTGTCGCTTCTTATTTGGTTTTAACACGACCCTTCGCCTTTTGCCGCCTCCATTATCATAGATACGGGAAAAACCCTGTGACACACACCAATACCCTCCAACAAATTGGGGCTCAATACGGTGAAAACAGGGGTCACTACATAACCTTTTCCTTATTGCCCGCTTCCACAAATGAGGAGTTGGCAAAAATCTGTAAAAGTCATAGTTTTCGATAAAATACTGATAAATTTGAACAACTGTTGCCATCTTATCCTCTGTTGCATTAATAGCGGCCCATATCAAATAAGCATAACTTCTGTCAGGTTTTTGGAACACGGGCTGCATTTGAACACTCATGTCTCTGTAGAATAGTGTAAGCGAAAATGGTCTTTGTCTTTATTTAATACAGTACTGTATGTAAAGCCTAAATTGATACATTTTTTGCAACGTCTTCCTTCAGTCTCAAGGACAAGATACAATAGCATACTGTACTGGGATAAAGTATCTTTTTTTAAACGAAACAACTTGCAAAGCCCACACATTACTTAAGTCATGAGTTTATGCCATCTGGTGGACAAGCGAAACATTGCAGCCTAGTAAATTCTTCTCATTATCATTTAACAGATCAGGCCCCCGTCAGCCAGGCATGAACCGTGGCTGGGAAGGCAAACGCAACGAAGCATGCAAGAGGTGAGCAGCGGCGGATTCCAGGTATCTGCCAGGTACAAACTGGGCATTTGCTCGAATAAAGTGTGTCGGTGCAGTATGGGAACATCCACCCCGTAAGATGGATGACTGCCTGATATTTCTACACTATTGTGAGTAGCCATTTGCGAGCCCATTTATTGCTTATATATATTTTGTTAACATTACTATACTATGTGATGTTTCTTCATTTTTATGGTACTTACGACGCTCCCCTGGTCCTTGTGGAAGAAGTCCCTGGGGTAGCACACTGGTAATATTTCTGAAAATACTACCGTGAAGGTCCTTGCCTTAAGCTTGTGGCCTAGATCCCTGAAATCACTTTTTAAAATCTTCCATCTTTCTCTAACTTTGTAACATCTACCAAGACCACTGGGTAAGGCCCAGCAACTCCCAACAATTTGTCTACCTGATCCACAACATGCCAAACTAGAGCACCTGGGAGACAACAATTTGTTTGGTTCATGTGGTCAAGGCAAAAAATTACCCTCTCTACCTTCTAAATAATGGAGTCCCTACCACCACAACCTTTTCTAGGTCAATGAGAATTCTGAGTCCCATCTGTGCTGGAGGAACTATTCCCCTGGCTTCTAGATGAATCTGTATCCCCCAGCCTTGCCTATTCTTATCCTTATGCCCCCAATACTTCTCTAAATCTGGATATCTATTGTGATGGGAAAGCTCAGAACTGGCTTGCCTCTTCCCCTGCTTCCCCTTCTAACTGTTACCCAGCTACCTACTTATTCCTTGTCCTGACACATAGCTACACCGTCTGCACCTAGTCCCAGCTAGGGCCTGCTCAGTGAGCAATAAACTCCTTTCAGGATTGTCAATGTCCTTCAATATTGCAATATGCCTCTTCGGATCAGCAATCTGAGACTCCAAAGAGAACACCTGCTCACATTTCCCACTGCAATATGCTTACTGGAAAAGCTGTTCCTAGTGCACATATCTGTGGTAAGACGTGCATTGAGTGACATTCTCAATTCTGCTCACTATTGAGTATAATGTACTATACTTTTATATACCTTATTTCAAATTATCCACTTCTTTCGATCAGCCCCATGTCCCAAAACTAATCATATATCTCCATCTCTCCTTTACTTCTGAGTTCACATAAACTACTTTCTTACCTGCACCCTCTATCACTACACAACTATACCACTTGCGCTAAAACACACCCCTACAAATCATCTTCACACATTCTCTTTTCATTCATGCTTCTCCGCCTTGCTTCTGGGGATAACTCTCCCAATCCTGGTCCCTCCCTTATTTCTACATGCTCTCATCCTTGCCTCCCAAATTCAACTTCTACTCCTTCTGGTGTCAACCTCATACCCATCCCCTGCCACCCTCCCTCCTCTCTCCCATTCTCCTGTGCCCCTGGAATGCTCGCTCCCTTTATAACAAGTTCCTCTCTGTACACTGGCGACACACTTTATTCGAGCTCGGCTAGTCCCACGAATTCGGGTATACCCGGGTGTATTGAGGTTTGTGACTGTTTTCTGCCCGAGTGCATTGAGGTATTTTCCAGGCAGGGATTGAAGCATTTTATTCCCGCTGGCTGCAATACTGCACAGTATATATATACTGCATTACAATTCATGAATTTATGCCATCTGGTAGACACGCGAAGCATTGCAGCCTATTAAATCCTAATCATTATCATTTGACAGATCAGCCGCCCGTCAGCCAGGCATGAACCCAGGCTGGGAAGGCAAATGCAACGGGGCTTGTCAGAGGTGAGGAGCGGCGCATTCCAGGTATCTGCCAGGTACATACTGGGTATTTGCTCGAATAAAGTGTGTCGGTGCAGTACATGACTTATTTATCTCTCACTCTCTGTTCCTATTTGCTGTAACTGAGACCTGGCTCACTCAGTCTGACTGAGAAGCTCCCCTCTCTTATTGTGGGTTTTCTTTCTCCTACACTCCATGCCCTGATGCCTCGGGTAGAGGCATGAGGCTCCTGCTCTCCTCTCTCTGCCATTAACGAACCCTTCCTATTCCTCCCTGTCTTGCTGTTCTTTCCTTTGAGGCTCACACTGTCCAGATGTTCTCTCCTATCCTGGTCCACATGGTGGTCATCTATCGCCCACCTACCTCTACTCACCCCCCTTCTGCCTTTCTCTCTCACTTTCTTTTTTTATTTCAATCTTTTTTTATTTGTTTTTGCAGGGTTTAACAATTTTTCTTAAACACATTACATTGTTCATCAAATTTTCACAGTGAAGTATTTCTTAAATTGCACAGAAAACATACTGGACGAGGAATACAATACTTTTTGTACTTCGACATACTTACATATAGAGAGTATCCTACTTATTATTTTTTATTTGGTTTCATGCTATTGACAACCATTTTTTAATTCCCTTTAAGAGATTTAGAAAGGACAGAAAGAGGTTAGAGATGGAAGAGGAGAGAGAGAAATGGGAAGGTGGGGTAAGGAAGGGTGGTTACGGGGGAGGGGAGGAGGGGAGGGGAAGTAGTACCACTCATGTTAGGTGAGGCATAGAGAGGGCAAAGGGGACAAGTGTGGTGCTGGGATAGGACATCGCCCACCACACGATCCGCCTCCCCCCAGCCCATCAATACCGTATGGACTCCTGGGGTCCAGTCCTCTTATTCTTGCACCAGAATTCTCTCATCTCCACCTTATTTCAAGATTTTTCAAGACCTGGAACCATGGTTCCCAAATTTTAAAGAATTGATCCATATTTTGTTTTAGCTAGGCCGACAGTTTCTCCATGAGCATGCCTTTGTTTACTCTTTTGATAATTGTGCATCTAGATGGAGCGTTTATTTAATTCCAGGCCGCTGCTATAGAGCAATGTGCTGCAGTTAGTATAAAGGAGACCAGCCGTCTCATGGGAGCCTGTAGATTTTTTAAGGGTTTAGCTATCAAGAAAGTCAATGAGTCCAGCTCTGTGACCTCTTGGATCATGTTTTGGACCATGGTACAGAAGTTCTGAATCTGTTTGCAAGTCCACCATATATGGGCCATATCTCCTCTCATGCCACACCCTCTCCAGCATAGATCAGGTGTCCCTGGGAAGCTGGCTCAGCCTACCAGGAGTTAAGTACCATTGAAATATAATTTTATATATATTTTCTTTTATAGTCGTGCAAATTGAGGTTTTAGCTGCCGGTTCCCAGGTAGCCTCCCAGTTGTCTCTATCAAACTCTACGTTAAGGTTTTCCGCACATTTCAACATGTAATTATGATTTTGGGTGGCCGCTGATGATGCTATTCACGTGTATATTCCCGATATTAGGTCCCTCTGCTATGTGCCTTTTTTGCATAGCTTTTCGAATTTTGTTAGACTAGAGAAGCTTGCTTCTTCCGAGATTTCAGACAGAAAATGTCTAACCTGGAGATAGTTAAAAAGCTGCAGATCCTGTGTCTGGTTTTTCTTTTGGAGTTCCTGGAAGGACAAGATCTTCCCCTTCTCCACCAAGTCATCTGCTATTTTAATATTCAGATTCTTAAATTGTGTGAAGTATTCTTTTGAGCATCCAAGAGGGAACTTTGGGTTTTTGAATATAGGGGTTAACAAGGACAGGGATGAGATTAATGAGTATTTCCTCTTGTTTTTGGACCATATATTCCACGTGCACCTCATTGATCCCAGGTCAAACTTTCCTGTCAGCGTCTCCCTGTCTCCTTGGGACCATAGAACCGCTGGGAGAGATTGAGGACTCGCATAAAATGTTTCGATCCCCAACCAGCAGCAAGTTGTTGGGTAATTTTTTCCAAATCACTACTTGCTTTAGTTGGGCTGCTAGATAGTATTTAATGATATCCAGAACCCACATGCCTCCATTTGCTCTTGGGACTATCATTATCGATCTCGCCACCTTCAGTCTTTTGTCATTACATATAAATTGGAAAACCCGATTTTGTATATTTTTAAGCTCAGGAAGAGGAATGATTATCGGAAGGCTTTAGAAGTGGTAAAGACATCTTGGTAAGATATTCATTTTTACTGAGGCAACTCTTCCCAACCATGATATCTGGAATTTGTTCCAGATTAGTAGGTCTTTTTTGGTTTTCTCGAAGAGGGGCGGATAGAACTCTGATAAAGGGCATTATATGAGCTTGCTATCTTAATTCCCAGATATTAAATATAAGTGGAGCTCTATTTGGAATTAAAATTTGCTTGAGAAGCTTAATTTCAGGGACTAGAAGAAATAAATTTAGAGCTTCAGATTTGTCGTTGTTGATTTTATATCCTGAGACTTTGCCAAATTGGTCAAGTTTATATTGCAGATTATAGAGGGATGTCTATGGGTTAGCTAGTATTAATATTATACAGTATCATCCGCGAATAAGGATATTTTATAATTGGTCCATCCAATTGGGATTCCCTGTATGTTGACTTCTTTTCTAATTGTTGCCGCCAGGGGCTCGATCGACAATGCAAAGAGGAGTGGGGACAGGGGACATCCCTGCCTGGTTCGAGTCACCTCCAGGAAGCTTGACATACATGTGCGCAGACGAGTATTCTAAAACTTGCCTTAAACTTGCCTTGGAAAATCTGGGGCTATCACCAACAAGATCCAGGTACATGCTGCAAACATTTCAGTGACATTTCTGCAGAGACTAATGGCCTATCGGATTAAAATAGCAGGGATCCCTTGCAGTCCCATTCAAACAGACCCCCGCTGTTAATCCGATGGCCATTAGTCTGTCTGCAGAAATGTCACTGAAATGTTGCAGCATGTACCCAGGATGTACCCAGGATGTACCCAGGATGTACCTGGGTCTTGTTGTTGATTGCCCCAGATTTGATTTAGAATACTCGTCGGCACTACATTACGCTGTGGGTGTCCTGTAGAGGGCACTAACACCATCCAGGAACGTCCCCGAGAATCCAAACATTAATATTGTTTGATCTAAAAATGCCCACTTTACTGTATTAAACGTTTTTTCAGCATCTAAGCTCAATAGAATAGCCTTCGTACCGGTCAGATGAACATGATATATTTATAATTTTTCGGGTGTTGTCTGAGGCTTGTCTGCCCGAGACAAAACCTACTTGATCTATATGAATCAGACTTGGAAGAATCAGGTTCAACCTGTTCGTCAGGATCTTACTATAGATTTTTAGATCCGAATTGAGCAGAGATATTGGCCTATAATTTCCACACTGGTGGGGGTCTCTACCTCCATATGTATGATGGCAAAGTTGGCCATGGACATTGAGGTAGGGATAACTGCGCCCTCCAAGAAGAAATTGAATGCTTCGAGGAAAAAAAGGGGAGAGCCCCATCTTACATGTATTATAGTACAGGTTGGAAAAGCCCTCTGGCTTGATCGGAACTGATAGCTCTTCCTGCGTAATATTCTTAATTAAAAACTTTTCTCTCTCTGATTTCTCCATTTCCCTCTTTCCTCTCTCTGAACATCACCTCATCTCATTTTCTCTCTCTCGCTTCTCCCCTTCTCCATCTCCATCTACCTCTCGTTTCTGCAAAAACCTGTGCTCTATTAACCTACCAGCCTTTGAGTTTATTTTACGCTCCTCCCTCTCCTCTCTCAGTTCTGCTCCAGACCCTGACAACCTTGTCAGGAAATACAACTCTGCCTTATCCTCCTCTCTTGATCTACATGCCCCGCTCTCTCTGCCATCCTCACCCTTCTAACCCCAGACACTGGCTAAATTCGCACACGTGCATGCTGCATTCCTGCACTCATTCCTCTGAACGCTTCTGGAGGAAGTCTCACACTCTCACAGACTTCCTTCACTACAAATGTATGCTATCCTGTTTCAACTCTGCCATCTCTCAGGCTAAACAAACCTACCTTTCTTCACAAATCAACACGCACAAGTCTAACCCATGCCGACTCTTTTCTGTCTTTGACTCTATACTCCACACTCTTCTTCTTCCTCCATCTCACCTCAGGACTTTGCTGACTATTTTAAGGAACAGGTGGAATCCATATGTCAGAACACCCCCTCTGTTTCCTCCTCCCATCCTACACCACTTCCTAACTCTCCTCCTGCCTTCCTTGACTCTTTTTCTACTGTCTCATAGGAGGATGTGTCTCTGCTGATCTTCTCTTCTACCTCTACAACTTGCCCTCTTGGCCATATTTCCTCCCATCTCCTAAAATCCCTTGCTCCTAGTATAATCCCTAAACTCACACACATTTTAAACTCCTCCCTCTACTCTGACACCTTTCCCTCCTCCTTCAAACATGCGACAGTTATAACATTACTCATTAACAGGAAGCTTGACGCTACCTGTCTTTCTAACTATGAACCTGTCTCCCTCCTGCCTTTTCCCTCTAAACTCCTTGAACATATTGCATTCTCATGCCTGCTACATTTTCCCACCACCTATTCTCTCCTAGACCCTCTACAATTTGGATTGTGCAATATAACAGCCCTGATTAAAATAACTAATGACCTCCATGCTGCCAAAGACAGATATCATTACACTCTGCTCATATTACTTGACCTCTCTTCAGCATTTGATACTGTGGACCATCCTCTTCTCCATACTCTTGGTATTCGTAACAAAGCTCTATCCTGGATCGCCTCTTATCTCTCCCATTGTACTTTCAGTGTCTCTTCTGCTAACACCTCCTCCTCTATTGATCTCCTGTGGGTTACCCCAGGGCTCTGTCCTGGGACCTCTTCTCTTTTCTCTGTACACACTTTCTATAGGTGACCCAATCACATCTCTTGGTTTTAAATATCACCACTATGCTGATGACACACAAATTTACTTTTCAACCCCTGACCTTACTCATGCTGTACAGACCAAAGTTTCTGAATGTCTCTCTGCGATATCATCCTGGGTGGCCCTCCACTGACTTAAACTTTAAATGGCAAAAACAGAGCTCCTCATACATCCTCCCAAACCTGGCCCTACTTCCTCCTTCCACATTACTGCTGGAAGTACTATCATTCACCCAGTAGCCCAAGCACGCTGCCTAGGGGGTCACACTCGACTCCTCTCACATTATCCTCTCATGTTCAAAAAGTATCTAAAACCTGCTGTATTTTCCTCCGCAATATTACAAAGATACATCTTTTCCTCTGTTGCTCGACTGCTAAAACTCTGACTCAGGCCCTCATTTTCTCCCGTCTCGATTACTGTAACTGTCATGGTAGACCAGGTCTTTTAACACCATTTATATTTAAGGGATGAATCACAGGGCAAAATAAGTCCGTGAAATTAAATGAGGTTTATTTTGGATAAATCCTTGGAAACACACAGAAATACAAAATACAAAAATATACACACTTATGGGGGTCTGGGGAATGATATCTACCTTTCCTATGTGCAGGGACACATTTCAAATAGATTCACCCTGTCCGCTTCTCTGATTCAGGATATCAGAATGCTGCACACAGCAGCCACTCTGACATGTACCTCCAGCTGGTCACATTCAAACTCCACACTCCTTCCCAGAGATGGACTTCAGATGGACTGATCAGTAGTTCCTTATATACCCCTTCATGGCTATCCTTTAAAATTGAGCAAGGCAGCCAGTCAAGAGAAACAGTGACTGGGGCTCAGACCTGATAACTGATTCATTTAATTAATCCCCTACTGTTGTTCTGATCTATTTCTATGGAGAGCTTCAATTGAGTGAAATACAAGTCTTTCTCCATAGAAATGACAGTAACAGTGGAACATCTCATTTACTTTCTTGCATGTTAGTTCGATCATCTCACAATACCAGGTATCTAGTCTGATAGGAATTGCTAACAAAGGCATACATACAGACATAAGGTAATTATGTAAAAGACAGGACTTAGAATTACAGCTAACCCAAATCACATCACAGAACAATGTTGATTCATTGGGGATTGCATTTACATGGAATAAAGAATACAGGCTTTGAAATACATCCCCTGCTCTCCCCCAGATATTAAATTACATTTGGCTGAAATAAGCCTTGCATAGCTGGCCAAGTTACATGGATTTAGGGGTAAAAAGATGGGATTTCTCTTTATTGGGTCCCCCAGCTACCCCTATCATCAGTGTAACCTCCTGTTGTCCGCCTTCCTGACTCTCAACTGTCTCCCCTACAATCTATCCTTAACACTGCTGCCAGAATCACTGTACTTTTTCTTAAATCTGTCTCAGTATCTATTTAGTATATGTATATATGGTATATGTGTATATATAGTATATTTTACTATATATATTTATATATATTTTTAATTAATAATCAATTATGTATGTTTGTGATATGTTTATGATAATATTATCTCTTGTTCACAATCCCATCCACATTAATTGCCATATATTATTTATTATTCATTATCCCTGCATTGCACCTTGTCCCATGATACACCATTGAATCACCATGTAAAGGTTATTGCTTTATTTTTGTACCTGTGATTAACTCTTTGTTTTCACTCTCTATATGTTTCAGCATTCTTCGCATCATATTATTTCTGTTACTAGAAATGTAGAAAGCATGTGTAGTATTAGGGAGGGTTTTTTATTTTATGAGATAATGATCAGGGATTTTCAATATGTTATATTATCCATGTTGGAGTTTTTTGTATTACATTTTTTGTATTATATTAATTAAAGGTTTTTTTTTATCAGTGTGTATTTTATTATCATTGTATAAACATTATCTGTGAATACTAACTAGGCAATTTTGTCAGGAGGAGCTATGCACTTGCTACTTATTACTTTGCAATCAGCATAAGCAGCAACCCTATTGGTCAGGGTTTCTATTATACTGCTGTGTTAGGTTTCCACTGTTGTCTAGTTTAGTATAAAGGAATATCTCAGTCAGTAGCAAGTATGACTCCAGACGAAGTCTTTGGACTCTGAGGCCACCGTATTAACCTTCTACTATCCGGATTGGCTGGGGAGGCTGTGACGTGTTGAAATGGACGGAGGATTCCGAGCGCAGGTGAGAGGTGAGCCGACGGAGGAGACTGGAGTCTGCATGTGTCTCTACATGCCCAGCAGCTGATTTGGAAGCAGTCAATTTGGGAGAAGGGTTGTAGTGCGCCCGATGTCACTTCTTGCTTATACACCAGCGGGGAAAGTTTGTTTTCTCCCACCCCTTTGTTGTTTGTCATCATGAATAAATATTAATACACTATACCCTCTGCAATTGTGTTATTTTCTTCATATGAAGTTAACCAGGAGTCCACGCACCTGAGGAGTTCCACACATGGAGTGAAAGTATTATGTGTTTTTAGTGATACTGATGCTGCGGCCGTTATTCAAACACATCACTGCGCCGATTTTGAGTTCTCTGCTGTTCCCCATGCAGCATGAACGCGGCCAATCGCCCCAGGCACCCGCGCTTATCACAGATGTTTTGTTTGAATTTCATGGATTCTGTTTCTTCATTTGCAATAAAATGGATGAATTGTAATGTGTACAGTACTGTGCTACTGTGTCAATTTCATGTTTTTTAAAGCCAGAAAACTAAAATTCGTTTTCTGCACTTGCCGCGCTCGCATCTTAGTGCGGGAAGGCTGGAATTCATGCCGCAGTTTCAAATCGGGATTCCGATGTACATGACGCGTGAAGTGTTTGAATAATGGCCACTGCATCAGTATACTGTATATCACTGGGTTTATGTGCACATTGCACTGTTTATCTTTGGTCACTTTGCGCCACAAGCACTTTTTGGTTCAGCGTCTCCTCTGCTGAAATCACTCTCTTGGCATCCTATCAAATCTAGCATCTTGCACTCAATTCTCCTCCTCACTTTTAAAGCCTTACACTCTTCTGCCCTCCTTACATCTCAGCCCTAATTTCTCGCTATGTACTGTACCATCCCGACTCTTGCGTTCTGCTCAAGGATGCCTTCTCCCTACCCCCTTTGTATCTAAAGCCTTCTCCCGCCTTAAACGTTTCTCACTGACTGCCCCACACCTGTGGAAGGCCCTTCCCCTCAATACCCGACTAGCACCGTCTCTATCCACCTTTAAGACCAACCTTAAGACACACTTGCTTAAAGAAGCACATGAGTAGTACAGTGGCTAATAATATACACATGATACATAAAGCTTGGCCTCCTGCAGATGTACTTACCAGAATGCACTCCTACTGTCTCTGTACTTTCTTCTTACCTACCAATTAGATTGTAAGCTCTTCGTAGCGGGGACTCCTCTTCCGAAATGTTACTTTTATGACTGAAGCACTTATTCCCATGATCTGTTATTTGCATTATATGTTATTTATATGATTGTCACGTGTATTAGTACTGTGAAGCGCTATGTACATTAATGGCACAATATTAATAAGACATACATACACACACCCCTACCTTGTTTCAACTTCTTTTTCTGACAACACTTTATACAAACTGCACTTGGAACACACTGTAATTCAGTCACACAGCTCAGCACACACAAGTTCAGGATTCATTGCAAACCTCTGTTTAAAGATAGACACACACCAATAAGATGTGTTAGGTAAGCAATTAAGTAAACTACAACCAACCCAACCAAGCAGAAGAAGAAAAAAAACGTTTTCTACAGACTTTCTACTCCCACACAATCAAAATAAATTAACACATTGTACAGTCCCAAGCTCACCAACCAATGAAAGTAGACACACAGTACACCAACTTCCGTCTAACTCCACACTTAGCAGGTAAAGCAGAAAAGGCAGCGCACTGCCAAAAAGCGCAGGAGGAGGCTCACTTGTACAATAAAAAGTTTATTCCATAAGGGGATCACACATCACCCCTAAACAGCTACAAAATCCACCACACCAACACGTTTCGAGCCGTGTGCCCTTTATCCTTACATCTTATTAAGTCCACACTTAATACAAACTGTACTTGAAACACTGCAATTCAGTCACGCAGCTCAGAACATGCAAGCTCAGGATTCATAACAAGCCTCAAGTTGACATGGAGCAATAGTATAACTGACACTGTACATACCAGTACTGTACACCTTGCCATCTGTTACTGCTCCTGCACTGCAATAAGGCCAATACTATAACCTTTGTCATGTCTTGGAACAACTATGTGGACATGACTGCTTTATGGAGCTTTCAACCCTGCCCATCTGAATATGTTGTGGCACCAAATCATCTTCAAAATACATTACAACATGCACTTTAATGGATTATACATTTTGGTACCCACCAGATTGAATCTCAGTGTCATCCTGTTACGGGAGACCAATGCTTTTAACACAAAAATTCCCAGATCCTTTGATTGAGCAAAACGTGAGATAAAATAAATTGTGATTTATTTACATGAGAAACACACACAGCTTGATTTACAAAATAACACGAATAAACACTGGAATGGGGCAAAACTAAATAAAATGTCCACGGAACGAACTTAACAAAAATAAAGTCTCCAGGCACCAATTCCCAGGAGCGGGGTTGTTGCACAAATAAAGCCGTGAGACTGTCCTTGGCTAGGGGCGCTGCATGCGACCCCTGTTTCTCCGCCAAAAGTAATCTTTTTGTTCTGCCCTTGCAGGATTCGTTCGCAAATCCTTAGTTGTAACGAACTCTTGAAGCGGGGTACAATCCTTAGTTACGATGGAATAGTCTTTGTACCGCACGATGTATCTTAGATGAATCTCCCGTCCCCACTGTCTGCACAGACTTTTAAAACTATTAAAGCATATCTGTACTATGTGCAGCCAATCTCAGCGTGGGAACAAATCTCCACCCTATGGCAGAGATGCCAACAGTTCCTGCAGCCGGGCATGGGGCTTCATGGTATGCCAAGGGTCATGCGCTAACATCACCCCTGATCAGCTTGCATTCTTAACCAAGCCCCCTTCACTGGCGGCAGAATGTCTACCTCTGTCACGGACATCTGGACATCTGCTGGGCAAAATGTTTATAATAACTCCACCTAAAGTAACACTATGATCTGTCACTGTCTTTGTTCAGTCCAGACTTCTGCCGACAGCCTGGCGACGTATCAGCCGGGTGCCTCAGAAGTCCGCACTTAGGGTATGCATGATTCACTCTCCGGAATTGCTGATCATATACTGTACATGGGAATCCCCAATGTATCCGCTGCCCTGCCTGACTGAATGTTAATTTCTTTACACTCATAACTTTAATGCACTAAAAAGAGAAGAACTTTCATTCATGATTTTGTATTAAAGTTAATAAAAAGGAAAACATAACTGCGTTACTGTTTGTACCCCAGCAGCACTCACATCAAATTTCATAGTGCTCGCATACTCCTAACCTAACCCTGCTTCTGTGCTGTGTGAAAAAGCGGCTGGAGTTAAAACAGTTTTTCCGCTTTGCAGTTTGGCAGTGAAACATTGTTGCAATACTCGGAATTAATACATAACTGTGACCGCACTCATACAATGTAACTTAGTATAATACATGTGGTCTCCTTATTCCTAGCAGGACACACACAGACAATTCTATCGCATTTACAAGCTTGCCACCAGCAGTGGGCTGCAGAGCTAACACTTCACATTTACAATATGACTCAGGGGCACCCAGCCGGGCATAATACCTTTATTTACTGACCTGGATACCCCTGCACCGTCACACATCTCTGATTATTTTTTTCCAACACTACATAAAACTTTCTACTTTAGTGGATGCTTTACACACTTAATCAAGCTATGTACACCATGGAAAGTTCAATCAACTACCCCTGTATGTATGAATCAAGACAGAACATTCCTTTACATACCCACTCTATGTACTTGTGTCATTCACTTACCATGGGTACTGTACTCCACACTGGGTCACACTGGGACAAATATACTGGTTCACCGAGATTCTACCTGGCAATATATTCTGCAGGGTTCTATACAGTGACTGCTTACCATTGATACATTGGTACTTACTTTCTATGTCTTCAGATTTTGTTCCAGCATACTGCTGCGGCTCATCTGAGTCTAACACATCGCCGGTTTTTCCCTGGCTTTTTCCTGGAATGCGACGCACTTCACCTGGAGCATGCCGCATTCATTTTGCGTTCTCAGCCACGGGTCATGCGCGGTTGACACGTTTATTGAGAATGTTTCGGATTTAATAGGTTGCAATTCTTCGCGTGTCCGCCAGATGGCAGATATTCATGAATTGTAATGCGCATGCGCTTCAGTAATGTGTCGACTTGCAGGTGTTTCGTTTAAAAAAGATACCACAGTGTGCTATTGTAACTTGGCCTTGAGACTGAAGGAAGAGGTTGCAAAAATTTATCAATTATGGCTTTTCATATTAAAGAAAGACAAAGACCAGTCTCGGTTACAGTATTCTCCAGAGACCCGCCGCCCGCTATGAGTGTTCAAGTGCAGCCCGTTTTCCAAAAACGCGACAGAAGTTACGCGTATTTGATATGGGCCGCGATTAATGCAACAGATGATAAGATGGCAACAGTTGTTCAAATGTATTAGTATTTTATCGAAAACTATGACTTTTACAAAGTTTCGCCAGCTTCTCATACTGCTGTGGCCGAGTTTATTCGAGCATTTGCCCGTTCTCGGCCGCAGCAGTAACCTGGCGCGCGCACGCGCAGCAGTAACCGGGTGCCGGGCGCACGCCGAAGACACAAAGGAGCGCCCTCCGATCGGGGCTTTCTCCCTCCCGCTGCTGGGTCCGCCGGGTACCCCGGAACCCCCTGCCGCCGTCCCCCACATCGCGGGACACCAGGGCGCGTGCAGGGGGCGCAGGCACCCGATGACGCGTGACCGCGCGTCGATGACGCGCGGCACGCCGAGGGAGTGCGGCTAGCATGCCGGGGCATCCCCAGGCTTGCGGAGCTAGCCGCACTCAAATAAAATGTGCCGCCACTGTACGTGGAAGCGTGCAATAAGGAAAATGTTATGTAGCGATCCGTGTTTTTATCGTATTGAGCCACAATTTGTTGGAGGGTATTGGTGTCTATCACTGGCTTTTTCCTGTATCTATGATCATGCAGACGGCAAAAGGCAAAGGGTCGTGTTAAAACCAACTAAGAAACGACAGTCGCTGCCAAGCATTGCACCAGCACCGGCTTCCCATAACAGTCCCACCGTCAGTGATAACCTTGAGCCTGAGTCGGATTTCGCGTGCAGTTTCGATCAAGCTTGCATGTACTTAAGCAATTTCCAGCCTCATCAGCTGACTACAGGTGGACTAATCCTGCTGCAAACTATCGACGTGGATGATCAAGAACACTGGACTGGCAGTGGACCGGCGCCGGCGCCAGCTGAATGGTAAATTCTATGGTGAGTATTGTTGCCGTATTATTTTCTGTGTTTTTTTATTTTGACAATACAGTATCAATATCGGTGCGATTCAAAAGTCAAGCGATTTTCCTGTAAGCAATATCATTGGCTGAGTGGCTTCTACAGTACTGTACTGCAGATACTGAACAATTGAGGGAACGCTAGGCGCATGCGCATTGGAACCTTCTTGAAAGCATATGCGTGTCATTACATCGACGGTAGGCGCATGCGCATGTGAACAGGAGACGCCCCCTGAGAATATTATTGGTGGGACTGGCTGGGAACTTCTTTAGACCATTACAGTAAAACTTTTCTTTTTGTTTTTCCTCAGAAAAGAAAGCGGCTAATGGAGGGATTTCGATGGATAATATCGCTTTGTGTAACAATGCCTGCACATTGCTGAATCGGATTTTAAAACCCACGTACTGGAGTCTACAGTTTAGTGGCCGTTGTTATTGATTAGGATAGAATACTGTACCTGAAACAGTATGCTGATGTGTTCCGGCCGTACAGTATACAATACTTTTTTTATAAACAGTAGTGTAATAAACCCGAAAAATAAAAAATATGCATTTATTCTACATGTATTACAGTACTGTACATACTGTACAGTATGTGTATTCTATACAGTGCCAGTACATAAAGTATAGTACTGTATGTGTCTTCTATTTTTTTTAATACTCTTGTACTGAGCATGCCTACAGTATACAGTACAGTGTGCCTGGACAGTAGTGTACATTCTAGAAACACTGTATTTTGTTACAGTAGCAAAGGAGCCAATGGAACAATGTAAAACAAATCAACATGTTCTTTTATTGGTGGAGTAAGTACAAAAACATTTATTTACAAATACTGTACAATGTAGAAACATTTTAAGTGCACAGCAATTCAAAACATCAACAGGTGTATGGTTTACTGCTACAGTAGTGAAAACATTTATGTATAGAAAGTAAAAACATTTACAGTCAGTCAGTATGGTTTACAGTCACATGTTTTAAAAACATATTCTTTATTCATAAACAAAACAAAAAAATCATAAATAAAATTCATAAACAAAACAGTCTGCACCAATACAGTCCTCAAGGGCAGCAGACAGGCAAAGTTTTCAGGACAACCTTGAAAACCGTGCCTGTTTGCGGCCCTCAGGGACTGGAATTGTGCAGGTCTTGTGTGTGTGTACAGCAAGTTAAAACATTTACAGTGGGATGGTGTGCAAAACAGTCTGCACCAGTACAGTCCTCAAGGGCAGCAGACAGGCCCGGTTTTCAGGACAACCTTGAAAACCATGCCTGTTTGCGGAACGCAGGGACTGGAATTGTGCAGATCCTGTGTGTGTGTTCAGCAAGTTAAAACATTTCTGTATAAATACAAGTTAAAAAACACACAACATCATCTCCTTTATTTACGTACAGCAGATCAAAACATGTACAATACAGTTCAGCACAACAGTATGGTCTTACCTGTGATTAAAAAAAATCTTTATTCATAAAATACAGTATACAAAACACAACATCTCCTTTATTAAAGAAACATACAGTATATAGTACAATGGGATGGTGTGCAAAACAGTCAGTCAGGCCTGCACCACTCAGTCCTCAAGGGCAGCAGACAGGCCCGGTTTTCAGGACAACCTTGAAAACCGTGCCTGTTTGCGGCCCTCAGGGACTGGAAGTGTGTACAGCAAGTTAAAACAGTAAGTTAAATACAGTACAGCAGGTCAAAACATCTCCTTTATTTAAGTTCAGCAGGTCAAAACATGTACAGCACAATTCAGCACAACAGTATGGTCTTACAGTTCCCATGATTAAACCATAAAGTCCACCAAATTGTCTGTCCATGGCCAATTCCTTGCATGGCGCAAAACGCCATTAATGCAGTCTCGAACGCCTTTCATTACAGGATCTGTAATTGGATAAAAGCGCCGCATTTCATCCAGAATGTTCTTTCTTAAATTGGCAGGAAGCGCCTTTTTTACGCGATTTCCGTCGTAGTTCACTCTGAAGGCCCAGTCGCAGTACAAAGAGTAGGGAACATGGTGCTTAAAAAGTAACAAGGCATACTTGTGGGGTGCACCAGCACACATCACCCTATACTTCTCCATGAGCGCCAGTGGCAGATTGCACAGGGTGATTTCGGGCACTGTATCGATGCGAGTGAATGTAGGTCTTCTGCAAGCGGGTGTGCTTGAGGTGACGGGCGATGGTAGGTTGTCTGGGAGGAAGCTTTCCTCCGGTCTTGGTCGCCGTGTTGTCTCCTGGCGTGGTCTTGAAGGGGTTGTCATGTCCTCCTCAACGGCATACATGTACACTACATTTTCTGGTGGAGGGGGTGCGCTTGGTGATGGAAGGGGGTCGATGCTCCCATTCATCACATCCATGTCACCCCCTGCTCCGGCGTCTGGGAAACAGGGGCATTAACACTGAGCAAATGATGTCTACCCGCTATGTCAGCCTCTATCTTCTCCATCCGTCGATCCATCCGTTGATCCATATCTAGCATCCGTTGATCCATATGTATCATCCGTTGATCCATATGTAGCATCCGTTGCTCCACATTTAACATGGTCTCCAGAAGCAAATCTATCTTTGCTAGCACAATAGAGTTCCCGGGGAGATCCACACTTATCCCATTCAGCACCCGGTCTAACGAGCTGCATCTTGTGCTTGGCGTGTGGACATCTGGGTGGATGGGTGCAACGGAGGATGAGATGGGGGTTCCATGGAGAGAAGCGGCAGCGACCTTGAAGAAGGGTGGAGGAGGTGACCTGTGGATATCCGGTAGAGGAGAAGCGGCAGCGTCGTCGAAGAGGGATGGAGAAAGTGACCTTTGGATTTCCGGGCGAGAAGCAGAGTCGTCTAAGAGCAAAGAAGAAAGTGACCCGTGGATTTCACAGGCGGCAGCGTCGTCGGATAGAACCGGAGAAGATGGCCTGTTGGTTTCTGGGAAGGCAGCGGCAGCATCGAGGACGAGGGGTGGAGAAGAAGGGCTGAGTATTTCCGGGACAGCAGCGGTAGAGTCGTCGAAGCGTATGTGAGGAAGTGGTCTGCGGATTCGATGGGTTGGCTGCCAATCGTTTTGCATCGAGAGTACATCCCTGGATATCTTCTTGACATAATAAGGCTGACGTCTATGAAAACCCTTAGCCTTTGGGGTCAGCAGGTTTTCTTTATTGCCCTTAGCCTGTCGCTTTTGCCTTGGCGTGGAAATGGCAACCAGCTTTTTCTTTTTCTGCATGACAGGCACGGCAGAGGCGAGTGGGTTCCTGCGTCCGTAGAATCGGGGTTGCTCCATGGAAGCAGGTGGCACAATGCAGTATCTGGACAAGGGCAAGTTCAGATAAATGTCATCGAGTGGTGGGCTATGCAAAGTGTGTAACCTTTTATGCATGGCAGCGAGGTACAGGTGTTAAAAGTGGGGGTACTCTAATGTGAGTCATTACCGTATAAATACACCATCCATTTTGTGGATTCACTGCACATTGAATACACATCGACTAAACATCGAATATACATTCTTGTGTTTGTATTTCTTTCTACTCGCAGCAATGGTTGTTAAAAAGATTTCCAAGGATCTCAGCATGAGAATTAAGGAGATGTACATGAGCGGACACGAATTGCTGCTATCCTACGCTGGTTAGCTTCTTCTGGCCTCGTTGTGCCAGCAACCACCGTGAGCAATCATGCACACGGAAAAAACAGAGAACACAAAAGGGCACAAGGGTAACTAAAGCGTAAGTATATTTATAACACTTAAAAAAAAAATTAGATCCAGGATGCATTGTCATCTTTGAAGGTAAAATATATGAAATATAATGTAGCCTTATGCACTGTACTTTACTAGTGTAGCCTTACTGTATGCACTGTACTGTACTATTGTGCAGTTTTTTGACCATTTTTCTTTTCTTGCTATAGGAATCATGAATAAAGCTTTCTTCCAAGACAACATTGTCCCTGAGACAATACATCAGACGCGAGTTCCCGAAGGGTCACCGCTTCTATTGCCACTGTGTTGCCCATTGTGATCGTGCGTAATGGGCAAGCATCAGGAAAGTAGTACTGTGCTGTAGTATTGTAAGTACAGTATGATACAGGTAAGTATGGCACAGATTTTTTCTTTCCGAATAGTCAGAGTATACAGTAGTTACAGTTTTTTTCTTTACAGAGAGAGAAGCACCAGGTTACAGTAGTTAGTATTTTACAGTAGTCAGAGTATACAGTAGTTCCAGTATAGACTAGTTTGACAGTACTACAGTAACTGTCTACTAACTGCTCAATTTTTTTCTTTCCAGAGAAAGCAGCACCAGCCATGTACAGTAGTACTACACAATGCCATAATACAGTACTCACATAACTGCACTATTTTTTTGTTTTCTTGTCGTTTCAGGAAAAAAGGGTGGCCTGGGGGGAGGTGGGGTGTTGTGTACAGTCTAATCTGTTTGACAGTAAAATACAGTATATAAACAGCAGTAATGATGTACACAAAACCTCTCCTCTCTCAATGAACTACTGTACTGTACACAGAATGAGGAACAAGATAAAGACGGAAAAAATAATATTACTATATATATATATATATATATATATATATATATATATATATATATATATATATACAGTATATATATATATTATACATTACAGTATATATTCTTAAATAATATTCTTATAAAAATGTGCATTATTCATGTTTCCCCATGTTTTACAAATGTTTTCTAAATGTTTATCCGATTTCAATCTGCCAAAAGAACATAATAAAGACTGCATTATTTATTATACATGATTATTTTTATATTTGTATTTTTTGGTTCCTGATAAAATAAAATAAATATTTATTCACATTCCTGCTAATCATAATCATTGACAACAACCACAACTCCCCCACCCCTACAGTACACCAATGAATAAGCATGAATGACAAAACAACATGAATCAGTTAATGGTTTTTTTAATTCTAAATTCTCACAATGCTGTGCAAATCGGATTTACATTTCAAAATCGAGAAGGGATTTTCCAAAGCGTTACCGTAAACAAAGCCTCAAAGGGTTTGGGGGGGGGGTTGATTAAACGCAGGCGCACTGAGGCTTTGTAGCTCGACTATGGACGGATTAAAAACACAATGACTAACTAACTTCAGAAAATGAATGACTCTGTGGAGGTGTCTGTCGATAAGAGTTTGTGTGTGCGTGGGGGAGGGATGAAGGATTAGTTGTGCCGCAGTTCAAAGAAATAACATACTGTACTGTACTGTAGAGTACAGTCATTTCAAAAGGCAGTTCATCATAATACTGTAATTTGATCCCTACACCCCCCAAATACAGTACATAAAAAGCACACAAATCAACCATTTGCAGGCAAACGCACAGATTTAATATCGTAAAATCAAGATTGTTTTTGCAGGCTTGTGGATAAAATAACAGTTAAAAAATCATAATTAAATTTATTTGGGGGGGCACTCAAGCAAGCAGTGGTGGGTGAAGTTACAGGCGCATGAGCAGGAATAAACTAGCTCCCATCCGAAAGAGGATTACACACAGGCGCATAGAGAGGTGATGCTCTGTGCAAATCAAATTTCGAGAAGGGATTTTCCAAAGCGTTGCCGTAAACAAAGCCTCAAAATTCCCATCTCAAAGAGAATAACACGCAGACGCAGTGAGGCTTTGTAGCTCGGCTATGGAGCGATTCAGAACACAATGGCAAGATTCAGTAAATTAGCGACTCTGTGGAGAGGGGGGGGCTTGGGTCACTCATGCGCAGTAAGCAGCTCCCATCTCAAAAAGGATTACACGCAGGCGCACTGAGGCTTTGTAGCTCGGCTATGGACGGATAAACAACAGAATGGCAAGATTCAGTAAATTAACGACTCTGTGGAGAGGGGGGGATGGGTGACTCATGCGCAGTAAGCAGCTCCCATCTCAAAAAGGATTACACGCAGGCGCAGTGAGGCTTTGTATCTCGGCTATGGATGGATTAAAAACATAATGGCAAGATTCAGAAAATTAACGACTCAGTGGAATTTCAAATCCTTGATCTAGCATTCGTGGGGGAGGGGGCTACAGGTACAGCTGCATGAAGTTCAAAGCTAAAGACATACTTTAATTTCAAAAGGCAGTTCATCATAATAATACACCCCCAAATACAGTACGTAAAAAGCACAAATCAACCATGTGCAGTCAAATGCACAGGGTCCCAGTCAAAAGCTACAGCACAGATTGAATATCGTAATACAGTAAGATGGTTTTTGCTGGCTTGTGGAGAAAAAAAATTACAATAAAAAAAAAATTTAATTTTTTTTTTGGTCACTCACTCAGGCAAGCAAGCAGTGGTGGGCGAAGTTACAGGCGCATGCGCAGTAAATTCCTGCTGTCAAGCAGGAATGTGATTTAAACCAGACACACGTTCAAAGGAATGGTGTGGGAGAGATGTACTGCATTGCACAGAAGATAAGAAGTTGAAATACCCTGCAGTGCAGTTAATTATCCTGAGGGAGGGGAGAGCGCTGAATATGCTGAAATGTGACACTGTTACAGTACTGTACACGCCTATGCGTTTCAACAATTTTCAAATGAGACATACTGTACAGCAGCACAGTACTGCAAATGCATGTATACTTTAAATATGCAAATTTACAATTACTGCGCGCACACACAGACTGTATACTGACGTAGGTTGAACCGCAAAGGTATTAGACTTCCAAGACAACAGTTCGCAAACGCCCCCCTGAGTTTTTACATGGCATTGCAATATTGCAGACAGGGAGAATAAAATGCTAATATCACGAGCGCGAAAATAACGCAGTTCACTCCGGGCGAAAACGACAAAAAAACGCACCTAACCGGGATAATCTGAGAGCTGCGGATCTAGCTGACTTAGACTCAGATCGGCCTCCACTGTATGAATTCTGCTTTCACAACTTTCAGAACTTGTGCTTTCCTACTAGACTCACTAGGCATCTAGTCTGGTCAAACCTCATTTCTGTATGATATAGCTCCAGCATCTTTCCTGTCAAATGGGCAATTAAAGACAGTTGAGTACAGGCAATGGTCCCCATGCCTTTTAATTTTGTTCTGGAACATCACAGGGGACTAAACTATTAAACAATCTGTTTGTATTGGACCAATTAAGCTAATATAACACACAACTGTTGCAAAGAAAAGAAGGGGTACCCCCCTTCTGTGATGCTCACTGGGAGAAGACTTTATCTTTAAATCTTTAACCTCTTCATAGCCATAGACAGTTTATTAGACACAGGATTCCTTACGTCCAAAAATATAAGCAATTCCCATACACACACCACTAGCCTGTTATAGGTAAATATTGTGTGGTGATGAGGGGTGGACTGATCACATAAATGAAGTAACAAGTTTAAAGTTACTCACTGCTGACCTTGTGGGATTTCCTTGTCCTGTCGGCGTGCTCCTGCCTTAAGGTATCTGCAAACAAAGTGAAAGGAAATGGCGGTGCATCTGCTGCTGCTGAAGATCACATCTGACCAAAAAATATTGCAAAGAACTAGATGCAAAAAGGATTTATTAAACGCACATTAAAAACAGCAAAAAAATACCTCTGACGCGTTTCACGTGGAAACCCACGCTTTATCAAAACCTCTTTGATAAAGAGTGGGTTTCCACGTGAACGCATCAGAGGTATTTTTTTGCTGTTTTTAATGTGCCTTTAATAAATCCTTTTTGCACCTAGTTCTTTGCAATATTTTTTGGTCAGATATGATCTTCTGCAGCAGCAGATGCACCGCCATTTCCTTCCACTTTGATAACACACAACTGGACTGTCATAGTTCCATGAACATACTAGAACAGCAGCTACCTTTTATTCTTTTGTAGATGAATGAACTTGTTATGGAACTCTCTGGCCACAAGAGCCATTTGATTCTGTTCCATCTCCCATCCTAGACTGCTACAACTTATTTTTGTGTGACAGTGTCCTTAAGTGTACATTGTACTTTGTATTTGCATTGGACCACTTTTGTATTTTACATAGCTACAGTGTCTCATGAATTATTACCCATTATGTGCATTTTATTAAATTATTCCTTGCATCCTCAATCTTTCCCATACATATAATACCAGATCTTACATATAGGATCTGTCACGCTGTACAGCCCGCAGACCAGACCAGTCCCCTGTACTGAGGTGGGATGTTGAGTATACGCACCGACAGCAGAGGGGGCGTGTCCAGGATGTGGCATAGTAGCGTAGCCAGGCCTGGATGTAGATAAAGAATGGTCAAGTAGTTGCAGAGTCCGAGGATATAGAAAGTTCAGTAGTCAAAATTCGTAGCAGAGTCCGAGGGTCTTAGAGGTTAGAGTAGTCTGTAGGAAAGCCGAGTTCAGGAGCCAGAGGGGGTATTCAGACGAGCCGGGTCAGTAGCTGTAAGGAATAAACACAAGAGAGCACGACACAGGTTACAGGCAACACAGAAAGCAAGGAGCTATGCAGAGCAAGGAAGTGAAGGCAAAGCAGAATATTTAAAGCGACAGTGACCAATCCGGATGAGGGGCATTGCGGAGGCGTGTCGAGGAGCTGCTCATGAGTGGCTGAGAGACCAGGAAGTAGTAAAGCACAGCTGAGAGTCTGTAACACCAGTGCCAGAATCCAAGATGACGGCGGCAAAGTTCAAGGTATGCACTGGGCGGCGGCATGGGTAGCGACGGGGGGCAGGGGCAGCAGCCACTGCAGTACTGGTAGTGGGTAAGGAGGGGCCACGCCGCAAGGTACGTGGCCCCCGATTCCTTGCAGTAACTCCCCCCTTCAGGATCGACCTCAGAACGATCCATCCAAGGCTTCTGTGGAAATTTCTTGTGGAAGCGATTGAGTAGAGCTGGAGCATGAATGTCTTCCCTAGATATCCAGGAACGCTCTTTTGGACCATAGCCCTTCCAATGTACAAGGAACTGTACTTTTCCCCTAGATATACGGGAATCCACAATGGACTGTACCTCGAATTCAGAGTGTCCTTGGTCCGTAATAGGGTTGGGTTAACGGGCTTTTACAGGGAAGCGATTGCCCTGAACAAAATGCTTGAGCAGGGATACATGGAACGCTTTGGGAATGTTCATGGATGAAGGCAACTGTAAGCGGAACGTGACAGGATTGATTTGTTCCTGAATCAAGAAAGGCCCCAAAAACCTGGGCGCCAATTTCGGGGTAGGAGTCTTCAGTCTTATATTCTTTGCTGAAAGCCAGACTCGGTCCCCTGGCTTGTTATTGGGAGCCTGTTGACGACAATGATCTGCTTGAGATTTGAACCTCTATGCTGCCCTAAGGAGTGCGGATTGGATCTTGATATTGGATTTTGATCCAGGAGTTCTGTTGCGTGGTTACCCGTTCATTGGCTGCTGGTACTCCTGAAGGAGTGTTGGAGATTGGAAGCTGACTTGGATGAAAGCCGTAATTCACGAAAAACGGAGATTCTTGCGTAGATTCATTACTGAGAGAATTGGAAGCAAATTCCGCCCATGGTAACAGATCAACCCAATTATCTTGGGAATCAGAAATAAAGCATCGTAGATACTGTTCAAGGCTTTGATTAAGTCTCTCAGTTTGCCCATTAGTTTGGGGATGAAAGCCTGAAGAGAAGGATAAGGCCACACCAAGCCTCTTGGAGAAAGCACGCCAAAACCTTGATATGAATTGCGATCCTCGGTCAGAAACTATGGACGTAGGGATCCCGTGGATACGAAACACTTCTTTGGTAAAAATATCTGCCAGGGTGGGAGAGGAGGGAAGACTCTTGAGGGGAACAAAATGGGCCTGTTTCGAAAATCGGTCTACTATGACAAAAATGGTAGTCATACCTCTGGAGGGCGGAAGATCTACTATAAAATCCATTGAAATATGTGACCATGGACGCTCAGGTACTGGAAGAGGCATGAGTAACCCGGAAAGCTTTTGATGAAGAGTTGTGTTCTGTGCACAAACTGGACAAGCGCGTGTAAATTCGTGAACGAGTTTTGCCATATTAGGCCACCAAAAGGTGCGCTTAATGAGATCCAAAGTTCTCTTTAAGCCGGGATGGCCAGCTGACCGGACGGAGTGACCCCATTCCAAGATCTTCTGACGAAACTTGGGGGCAGAATAAAGAGTTCCTTCCGGTACCTCTAGACCACTCAGAATCTGTGACTGGGCTTCTACGATCTTTTCAAGAATATCAAAAGAGTTGGCGGAGACTATGCATTTCGAAGGTACAATTGTTTCTGGGATTTCTTCGGATCTTTCCTCAGGGGAAAATTGTCTGGACAAGGCATCAGCTTTTATGTTCTTCGTGCCAGGGATGTACGATAGAGTATAATTAAATCTTGGGGAAAAAAAGTGCCCAGCGGGCTCGACGAAATCCTAGACGACGTGCACTTTCGATATAGAGAAGATTCTTATGATCTGTCAAAATAGCAATTGGTTCATGGGAGCCTTCCAGGAGGTGTCGCCACTCCTGTAAAGCCATCTTGATAGCCAGGTGTTCTCTATTGCCGACATCATAGTTCTTTTAAGCAGGGGAGAATTCTTTCGAAAAATGGGTGCAATTTATCATGAGGGGAGAGTCTCTGGGAGAGAATGGCACCCGCACCACAATTAGAGGCGTCCACTTCTAACGTAAATGAAAGACAAGTATCAGGATGACGAAGGATGGGTGCCGAAACAAAAGCTTGCTTCAAGGTTTCAAGGCGGAGACGGCCTCCGGAGGCCACACAGATGGGTCGACTCCCTTCTTAATAAGCGCAATGATGGGAGCCACAGTGGTAGAAAAATTCCGGATGAATTTCCTATAGTAATTGGAAAAGCCCAAAAAATGCTGAATGGCCTTAAGAGAATTGGGCAGGGGCCAATCCAAAACAGCCTTAAGTTTTTCTGGGTCCATCAAAAATCCTTTATCCGAAATGATATAGCCTAAGAAGGCGGTAGAAGATTGATGAAAAACACATTTCTCGAGCTTTGCGTAGAGATTATTGACACGGAGACGAGACAGGACAAGTCTAGTATGCTGGACATGATCTTGAAGATTCCCAGAAAAAAATAGAATGTCGTCAAGGTAAATAATTACGAAGGAATTGAGGACATCGCGGAAGACATCATTCATAAAATCCTGAAAGACAGCAGGAGCATTGCATAAACCAAATGGCATCACAAGATACTTGTAGTGTCCGCTTCTTGTATTGAAGGCGGTTTTCCATTCATCGCCTTCTCGCCTCGGAGGTCTAGCTTGGAAAAAATGTTGGCCCCTTGAAGACTATCAAACAGTTCCGAAATAAGAGGCAGGGGATACCGTTTTTTGACAGTTGTGAGATTGAGGCCCCGGTAGTCAATGCATGGTCTCAGGGATCCATCCTTTTTCTTCACAAAAAAGAAACCGGCACCGCAGGAGATGAAAAGTTGCGAATGAATCCCTTCTCAAGATTCTCTTTGATGTACAGTAGGTTGCATTGGCTTCAGTCTCTGATAGAGACAAGGGGTAGGACTTAGACTTTGGCAGGACAGCACCAGGGACCAGATCAATGGGACAATCATAGGGTCTATGAGGAGGCAGGACATCTGACTGAGACTTACTGAAAATATCGATGAAATCAGCATATACTTCGGGAAGAGTGGAGTTGCTATCAGAAGGCGTATCCATTCCCGCGATAACTGTGGCAGGAGCTATGACCGGTGAGGATGAGGCGTCTGACTCTGGCTTCCATTGAATCGGTTTGCAGTCCCTCCAATCTATGCGTGGGTTTTGATGCTGTAACCACGGTAACCCTTGGATAACTGAAACATCAGGAGAGTATATAACGTCAAAGGAGATCATCTCGGTGTGAGAACCGGCAGATAAAGTGAGAGGAAGAGTCTCTAACGTGATAAAAGCAGGTTGCAAAGGACGTCCTTCAATAGCCTCGAGTCCAATTGGTGCTTTCTTGGAGATAAGAGAAATCTTGTTACGGGTGACGAACTCTTGGTCCACAAAATTACCACCGGAGCCTGAATCGGGAAAAGCAGCAGTAGTTACACGAAAATTCGGGCCTTCGAGTGAAACTGGGAGCATAATCCTCTTAGGGTGTTCCTCTTTAGAGAGGGAGCAAGAAGAAATTGATCCGAAGGGAAGTCCCTCTTGCATGGCTGTTCCTGTTTGTTCCAAAGGACAAAAACGTAACACATGATCTGGTGATCCACAATAATAGCATAGGCCCTCATTCTGGCGGCGAACCCTCTCGGCCGTCCTGTCGGGAGTACTGATCCGCTGACTGCCGATCTGCAAGTGTTCCACAGCATCAGGAACAGGCCAAAAAAACGGAGGAGGCCTAGGATAAGGAGAGTCAGTAGGCACGAACCTGGGATATTGGCGTTCGTGACGTCACTCCTGGAGGCGCAGATCCACGCGTATGAACTGTGCGATCAAATCCTCCAATGCTTGGGGTCAGGGCTGGACTACAAGTTCATCCTTTACAGATTCGGAAAAACCTTGCCAAAATATAGCAGAAAGTGCCTCTTCGTTCCAACGAGTCTCTGCTGCGATGGTCCGGAATTCCAGTGCATATTTGGCTACAGACCTACGACCCTGAGACAAATGAACTAAAGAAGAGGCAGCAGTATCTTTGCAAACACGAATATCAAATACCTGCTGGAATGCTTGGCGGAAAAGCTGGTAATCCGATGTGGTCTCCGGACGCAGCTCCCAGATGGGAGAAGCCCAGGCCAAGGCATCCCCTGTTAAGAGAGAGTAAACATAGGCAACCTTGGTGTGTCCGTTTGGAAAGAGGCTTGGAGATATTTCAAACTGAATTTCACATTGGTTCAAAAACCCTCGACAGGCCAGAGGGTCACCCGCATATGCTTTAGGCGTAGGGATTCTTAAAGGTGCGGCTGCTGCTGGTGGCGGAGTGGGCTGTAGTGAGAGAGTGGATAGTTGTTGAATCAAACAGGTAATCTGCTCTCCAAAAGTTTGGATGCATTGTGCAAGGGATGTAATTAGCTCACCCACCCCAGCCAGGTCTGCATTTGGGCTCTGCATAATGTCACGCTGTGCAGCCCGCAGACCAGACCAGTCCACTGTACTGAGTTGGGATCTAGAGTATACGCACCGACAGCAGAGGGGGCATGTCCGGGATGTGGCATAGTAGCGTAGCCAGGCCTGGATGTAGATAAAGAATGGTCAAGTACTTGCCGAGTCCGAGGATATAGAAAGTTCCGTAGTCAAAATCCGTAGCAGAGTCCGAGGGTCTTAGAGGTTAGAGTAGTCTGTAGGAAAGCCGAGTTCAGGAGCCAGAGGGGGTATTCAGACGAGCCGGGTCAGTAGCTGTAAGGAATTAATACAAGAGAGTACAACACAGGTTCCAGGCAACACAGGTAGCAAGGAGCTATTCAGAGCAAGGAAGTGAAGGCAAAGCAGGATATTTAAAGCGACAGTGACCAATCCGGACGAGTGGCATGGCGGAGGCGTGTCGAGGAGCTGCTCATGAGTGGCTGAGAGACCAGGAAGTAGTAGAGCACAGCTGAGAGTCTGTAACACCAGTGCCTGAATCCAAGATGGCGGCAGCAGAGTTCAAGGTATGCACTGGGCGGCGGCATGGGTAGCGACGGGGGGCAGGGCTAGCAGCCGCTGCAGTACTGGTAGTGGGTAAGGAGGGGTCACGCCGCAAGGGACGTGGCCCCTGATTCCTTACAGGATCTTAGTTGGATGTTTAAACTCAGTTCAGGACATGTGATAAGTTAATTTTGAGTTAATTTTCAATATTTCTGGCAAAAAGTTAATTTTTCCAAAAGTGCAACATATGGTAAAGTGCACTTACAGTAAAAGTTTTTCACATTTTAAGATTCGTGGCAAAAGGCATTAGAAGATTTTTGCTCCAATTATTGTATGCAAATATACACGTGTTAATTTTAATGAGCATTTTATTTGTAAGAAAACAATGTACAGTATTATTCAGTTTTTTTCTTTAATGTAATGTACTGCTCCAATGCTTTTGTGCCAACATCCATCTTATATGAAAAGTCACTGAGTTTGTTAATATAAGCAGATGCCACTATGCTGTATTGCATTTGTTAAAATAAATGCTGATGAATAGAAATGCAAAGAATTTTAAGATTATATGTATGAGCAAAACATTTAAAGTCTTAATTGCTTGAGTGCTCCCTACTTATTAGAATATAAACTCAACAAAATGTTACAGTATAAATGTAGCAGGATTTACTGTATTTAGAGTGGCAGCTGAAACAATGTAAAGCCGCGGCTCCAGAGATAGTGCTGCCTCAGTTGCACTGCAGGTGGTCAATGCTTCTTGATTGGACCCCCTACCTAGCAATAATCCTTTCTATACTGAACCAGTCACAGTCCTGCTGCTTGTCATAGGGCCAAAAACAGTACTTCTGCATACATCTGTGTATAGTTTATTTTTTGTTACTTCTAAACAAACCTTTCATGTGAGGCTGAGGATAATAGGTTTACATTCACTAAACTCCTATAAGGTTAAAAATATGCTTTAATTCAAATAAATATCCATAATTTTTAGCATTCAATTGCAAAGGCAGCATGCCATTTAGTATAGAAAAGGATATACATGATTGATTCATCAAAAGTTTATGAGCTATGACCTTTATCCATTCAAATAACACAAACAATTTGGTCCTGCTTTGTGCAACCGATAGCTGTGCATAAAACCTTAAATAATGTGTTCCCTTCTACCACTATAATGGAGCCATTCAAACATATGACTGCAGGAGTGGGAGCAGATTAGAGGGAGATATCACTGCGTACAAGGTACTAGAAGACCACTCAAAGTTTTGTTGCTCATGAATTCAGTGAGCCAGAGAAAACTCCTGTACAGTAAAGAAGAATATACCGTATATGGGCACTCTAGTGGTCTTAATAAAAAAGAAAATGTGTTTATTTAAATCAGGATCAACATTTTGGTCCCACCTCGGATCTTTGACAAAGAACCAAGGTTAGATCGAAACGTTAATCCTGATTTAAATAAATGCATTTTATATTCACTAAGACTACTAGAGTGCCTGAATATCTTCTTGTTTACGGCATACAAGGGACAGAGCTATGCGACCGGTTAGTCAAGACAAAGACACTTCAATCCTGATTCGCATGAAATTAGGCTTTAAAAACCATCGCCATACTGTACACCTTTTGACAAACGCTTTATATACTCTGTGATTGTTTTTTATCTTTTATTATTTGTTTCGATCAATTAAGGATTCATATGGAGCTGCATGTGCTTCTTATTTTCTTATAGAGAAAAAGCCAGATAAAGACAGACATGGGGAAAAGGAGAGAGGTTACAGGTATTACTGAGTCATGGTCCAATGAAAATCATGACTGGGACATAGCTATATCAGGTTACCATATATTTAAGAAAGACAGAGTAGAAAGGAAGGAAGGAAGCAGGAGTTGTCCTTTATGTGAAAAACAACATAAATACTACTTTACTACAAGGTACTGTAAGAAGAGATGGAAACTCTTTTGGTATAGTGTTAATAGAGCACATCACTAAGATCAACAACAAAAAAGTCCAAAGCACATAAGATGTGTATAGTTATAAACAATAAGCATAAATAAACTATAGTGGGTCAATGTAGGGACCAAATTAAAGCATAAAAAATGTTTTAAAATGTTATATATATATTTTTGGTGCAACAGATGGGCTAAACATACACAAAGTGAATCATAGTGCAATTAATATAGATAAAATCAATTATACTTCCAAAATAAATTCCCTTTTGGAATAAGAGAGTCTGCTGCTGTTCATAAAGAGCTGTCAAAACATCACAATCTACAGATGCAGTAGCCGTTATTCGAACAAATCACAGAGCCATTTTCATGTGCGCTGCTGTACTCCACATGGCATTAACGCGGCCAATCGCCCCAGACACACGTGTTTATTGTGGTTGCTTTGTTTGAATTTCATGGATTCTGTTTCTTTGGTGCAATGAAAGGCAATTAAATGAATGAATTGTAATGTGCACAGTACAGTGCTACTGTGTCAAATTCAGGTGTTTAAAAACCAGAACACTAAAGTGCCATTTTCTGCACTCGCCTGCACTAGCGCCTCAAGGCAGTACGGTTGGAAGAAATCACGCGCCATGACATGGGTATTCCGAGTTATACAACGCGTGAAGTGTTCTAATAACGGCCGCTGCATCTGTACATGGACAAAAATAAAGAAAGCGCAAAACCATTCATATATACCTATACACATATATATATATATTTTATTAATGCAATCACTGTATATATATATATATATATTTTATATATACGTTAAAAAATATATATGTAAATTTAATATCCCAGATTCACAAATGAACACTCACAAACAAACGTTAAAAAAAAGGCGTATTATGAGTATATACTCATGCTCCAACAATCCGTGACTGTGTCTTTGCTGATCATCAAAACTGCACGCCATGAGTCTCCACACCAGCAGGAACTTGCGATGTTAGTACTCTGTACAGGTATACTCCGGCAACACACCACAGGCGTATGTGGTTCCGGCTGGGGAATCAATTTTGTGTGGCTCCAATGGAAAACAGTGCAAGTCTCTTACAGTCTGTCGCGGAGCAGCACAAAGATATATATATCAAGTAGTCCAATCCTACGCATTTCATCAGATAAACTGACTTCATCAGGGAATGGATTGTGGGTTAAAACACCTTGTATATATACCCCCCAAGTTAATTTGATGATGGGTATATTGATTGGCTAGAAATCATGTGTGTGATATATACTTAATAAAGGATTATAATTAAAACAGCAGTGATAGTAATAATGCAATAAAAATGCAATAGAAACCTCAGTGCATATACAGCTTGACATAAAAAAATCAATGTAATGAAAAACATATGTAACAGTGATTGCATTAATAAACAAACCGATTATACCTATTAATTAAATCATATTAAATTAGCTTTTTTAAACATAAACCACTAATTCTGTATAAACGTACAAATAGTATACTTGGTAATTCAAAATTATAGAACAGGCTTGATATTGGAGGATTGTAAATTTTAATTGATCAATGATGACTTAACATCGTATTAGACCTAATGGTAACAAATAAATGAGTAAAGAATGAAAAGAGGGGGAGAGTTATATCCATAGTGGACTAAACAATTAAATAGAACAATTAACTCTTTAATGATGAAAGTATTATTAATAGTTTTCTCAATATATATAATATAAATAATTTATGAATGAATTAAATATATATATGTATATATACATATATATACACACACATACAAACACACACACACATACAACACATCTTTTTCTCCTTTTTTTTAGAGTTACTGTCAAATATTTGCCTATGGTGTTCAGGTCATTTTTTCCTTATTCAGGGCTATGAAAACTAATAATACGTTTTTAAATTTTTTATACTAATTGGCCGCTTTTTGGCTATTATATTTAATATAGACCCCACAATATGGTTCCTTATCTCTTTTGGACAATGTGCATGGGTTGCCATTACTACAGAGGATGCTTTAGTGTGCGCATGCGCATCCTTGTGTTTATACCACGGACGTCTATTACAACACGCATGCGTTTGTAAGCAGCGTGAGGGACGCCGCTGTGGCTTGCACATGCGCACTGCTAATAGGAACGCGGGTGCCCATTCCAAGCGGCCTCCATTGTATATGCTGACGTCATCAGCTGGGTTTTGGCATCTGTCCAATCCATGGAGGTAGGAAGCTGCACGTGACACCTACCTGCAATATTACAGGTATGGCTATATCTGACAGCTGAAATTTATGGTTTAAGCTTCATCAAAGTTATGTCTTCCTCCTCATGCTCTAGAAACTGAAAAACAGCCTTGTTTTAGTAGCCCCAGGGATACAAGGGGGTCACTCCCCAATATTTTTCTATTGTACTCCATAACCCCCAGGGTGCTCACCTCGGCTAATTTTAGTATTACTTATAAAGTTTACTAACAAAATTATAATGAAGAGATAAACAGGACTTCTAAATTGTATTTGAGGTCTTTTCTTTTTGATGATCAGTGTTTTTCAATGTTCTAATCAGCCCACGCATTACTTTTTCACTTTTTTCTGTTTTGAAAAAGTTTTTTCTACATTTACAGTATATGCATTTTTAAAATAAGCTACAAAGTTTGGGAAAAAAATGGAGGAAATTGATACAGATACGGATCTTACTGATGTGGATACCTATGTTAATAATTGTGAAGACAATACAAAACGCTCCAAGAAGGCAGCACATTTATTTGATGAGAGTAAGGAGGTCATATGTGAAGAACCATCTGACTTAACTCACTACTTTGTAAAACTGGAGAGACTTTTAGTCCAAAATATAAGACTTTGGTGGGACATAACGTCACTTGAGAATTATGTCAGGAGTAATAGAATTCCTAGGGGATTACGGATTAAAAAAACACCTACATTTGGATTTACAAACAAGCAATTTGAACTGGACTGGTCCAATACATTGGATCAATGCTCAGCTAAATTGATGGACTTAATTATACAACATAAAACAAAAGAGAAAGAAGCACTAATGGCAGAAATCAGTGGTCTTAGGAATAATCTGAAACCATTTGCAAAAATGGAACAGTTCATCAAAAATGACAAAACTCTTTTATCTAATATAGAATCCATTGAGGATGAAATAAGTGATAAGAAACAGTTCAAATTCGAACGAGACCGCACAGATTATATAAAGGGTCAGGTCTATTGCTGGCAAAAGCCCCAATTTCGGGATAATGTGGGGTCCAGTACACCCAAGGGCCAAAAATCATTTAACAAAGGGTGGTCCAAAAAGACACCGAAGAAGTCAATTCTAAAAAACAAACCCATAGAGGCTTCAAGCGTAGACTCAGATTTTTCTGACCATGAACAGAGGTCCCATTCAGTCTCGTTTGAAAGCTCTTCTGATCAAATAAGGGACACACAAGGAAGATCTAGAAGTGATAGTAGATCCTCAATCCAACCTGTGGTTAAACCTAAGTCTTCTAAACCATCGGAAAAACCTTCTTCCTCTTTTTTAGCCTCGGGTTCCAGAAACCCCAGAGAACCCGACGATCAAGGAGGAAACGGGGAGGCACGCGGACGGATAAAGAGAAAGAAATATATCTAGATGAGTCCAATACTAACAATGTCATTAATCTTTCAGGAGCGGAACTTTCCCATGAACAGTTAACCCTTCTCAACAGAGGTTTGGGGTTTGCACCAGATCAGGACTTCCAATTATTTCAAACGGTCATAGACTTACAAAAATTCACAAGGAAGTTAACCTTGAAAAAGTTATTTTCATCAAGAGGACACTTTGAGACATTGGAACCTGATACTGTTTCTTCGGATATAATTCCATCTGCAAATATTGATTCTTGTTTATCTAACACTGTACAGGCTGATGATTCTAACTTTAATTTTCAGGAAATATGTGCATTGTCAGATTTAAATACGTTGTTGGAACACCAGGGGGAACCACTTAATAACTTTCAGCAATCATTTTTTGGCATGCATTCAACAGGCCTTAAAAGAAAGTCAATTTTTTGCCCTAATTACAACAGGGGCCCTTTTATCACTACATTCGAAAAACTGGTAGAAAGAGACTTAAAAATATTGTCTCAAGGTTTTTCCCATTCCAACATACGTACTAATAATCTGACATACAGGAAGTTCAACAATTGAACCTATTGAAAAAAAGAAACGATATTGTATTCAGAAATGCAGATAAGGGGGGTGCCCTAGTGATATTGTCAACTGAACAATATCAAAGGGAGGCACTCAGACAATTGAGCGATCGAACTAATTATTCATTGTTGAAGAGAGATCCAACGTTGAGATTCAATTCTGAGCTCAACGAATTGATTGAGTTTGGAAAGATCTTATGCGTTGTTAATCAAAAAGAATTTCATTATCTGAGTTGTCCACATCCCGTGATTCCGGTATTCCACCACCTCCCGAAGATCCATAAGTCACTGCGGGACCCTCCGGGTCGTCCAATAGTGGCGAGTATTGGATCTTTGGGAGATGGGTTATCGCGGTATGTGGACAACTACTTGCAACCATTGGTATCTTGTTTACCATCATACATTAAAGATTCTACAGATCTTATGGTCGATCTACAGGATGTGGTCTGGAAGTCACAATATAGGTGGGTAACACTTGATGTTGTTTCTTTATATTCAATTATTAATCACGATCACGGCCTTTTGGCAATAAATCACTTCTTGGATTTATCTGAACTTTCAACCTCACTTTGCACATTTCTACATGACTCGGTTAAGTTTTTGTTAACACACAATTATTTTTTATTTGATTCACTATTTTATTTACAGAATTTAGGCACTGCAATGGGCACAAGCTTTGCACCATCATACGCAAATTTATTTATGGGTTTTTGGGAAGCACAGCACATTTATCACAGTAATAATCTATTCCGTTCTAATATTATTTACTTCAAAAGATTTATAGATGATTTAATAATGATATGGGAGGGTGATGAAGCATCCCTCACGGCTTTTGTTGATTCTATAAATAAGAATGATTATAACATTCGGTTCACATATGAGAATAATATTAATCACATTCACTACCTAGACCTCCTCCTGTACATCGATCATGACTCTACAATACAAACGGATATTTTCCGTAAAGCGAACTCTAGAAATACTTTACTATGCGCTCAGAGTTGCCATCCCTGTCCACTAATAAAAAGCATCCCCAAAGCACAGTTCATCAGATTGAGGAGACTGTGCTCAGATCAGGATAGCTTCCAAGAACAATCAGAAATATTGTCTAAAAGATTTGCGGCAAGAGGCTACAGCAGTACTGATATTAACTCTGCTTTTGAAATAGCCAACTCCATTGACAGAAAGACCCTTATAAAACGAAAAAAAGCACAATCCAATAGGGTCAAACAATCGTCCTTTTCCAAGGACAATGAAGTAAGCCCTTTGTTTATCACAACCTATAACCGTCAATCACGTTTAATATGTGACATTTTTAGAAAACATTGGCAAACATTGTCCTTGGACAAGGACATAAAAGAATTTGTAAAAAATGGGCCACGTTTCGTATTTCGGAAAGGAAAGACAATTGCCTCCCATTTATCACCCAGTCTGTTTAGGTCCCAGGTAGGAAATTTGAAAAATATTCCGAAAGGATTTTTCTCCTGTGGAAACTGTACTATGTGCAAATACTCCAAATCCACCAAAATGATAAAATTTAACACGAATAAATACTATTTGACTAGTTTTTTAAATTGTAACTCCAGTCACGTAGTGTATGTCTTGTCATGTGGGTGTGATAAAAAATATGGGGCCTATGCAGAGAGCAGCGAATTTTCGAAATTCGCCATTTTTTGGAGATAATCGCGCAGAAAACAGCAGAAAATGGAGATTTCCGAAAATCGCGCCAATTTTTCATTTCTATTTGTAAAACTCGCCTCGCGGCTGGCGAGAACCGCAATCTCGCCAGTTTAAAATATATCCGTATGCAGAGAGGCGCGAACGGCATCTAGCGGCTGTTCGCGCCAATAAAATGGCGCGATTGTCTCCGTTTTGCCTCGCCAAAAAAAACTGGCGCTCGCGGCCATTGCAAAGGGAAAAAAAAAGGCGCGAATTTGTTTTTACATGTTTCCGAAGCGCGCATCTCGCCAATTTAAACTCGCCAGACGCATCCATGTTAAACATAGCAGAATTCGCACTTTTCTGCATATGGAGATTAAAACTCTCCAAAAAAGCTCCTTTTTATGAAATTCGCCATTTTTAAAATTCGCTGCTCTCTGCATAGGCCCCTATGTCGGGCGAACAATAAGATCTGTAAAGCTAAGAATTGCAGAACATGTTCGCCTGATTAAGAAAAGAGATCAAACACATCCGGTGTCTCGACATTTTTCTATGTGCCCTAAGGGGGGTATTGAAAACTTTACATTTTCTGTTATAGAACATATCCCTTGTCATATTCGGGGGGGGGGGCAGAGAAAATGTACTTAACAGGCGAGAAATGTACTGGATTTACACCTTGGGCACCCTTCATCCATTGGGTATTAACCAGGATTGGGAGCTAAAACATTTCCTGGTGGAATAAATCATTCCCAGAGGGGTGTCCAGGTGTAACTTCATTAACATACCATCTTAAGAATTACTATGGTGTAATAACTAACAAGATTAGAGAATATCATGTTTCATATTGAGGTTTAAAGATTTTGCATGACAAATGATTAATCTCTTGCCTATAACAGTAACATGTGTCTCTTACAGTCCACACAGGTATCCCTTAGGGATTACATATTCATGACATTGATTTGTAGAGTTAATACCAAGCAGAATACTGATTGAGAGTGTATACATTTAAACTCATCCTCCATTTTTTCGAAACTGCTAGCTTAATATATCAATGAATGTACTATCAGCCTTTGTTTTTAAATCATTGTTTTTATTTTTCGGTTTTAACATTTGTAATTGTGACATATATTGTGTTTACCACAGGGGGCGTCTGCTGTATAGCTAACAATGACAACTCGCAACTTAATGCTTATTACTAGCCACATTGCTTTCAGATGTGAAGGGGAGTATTGCATTATGGTGACCAATCAGAAGTAGTCAGTGTGTATATAGTAGACGCCGCATGTGAAGGGAAGTCACTCTTTGAAAAAGTCTGATCCCAGACGAAACGCGTCAGAGTGTCCAGTTGCTGTTGTTCATGTTGAATTATCAATAAAGTTTTTTATTTTTTCTATATGCGTGAGGCTGATTGGAGGAGCTGTGACCGCCGCGTCATTTCCTTTTTTCCTTACCTGACTTACTACACACGGCTGAAGCACGCCGACATCACCACGGACATCACCACGCAGCTGGATATCGCGCTGCATTATCATCAGCTACTTTGGCAGATCACGCAGGCAGATCGTGAGTACTGACCGCTGAATTTGTTCATCGCTGGATACAGGGTGCAGGTGAGGCTGTTTCGGACCGCGTGGACTTACTTTTGGGCATTTCCTAGGAGGTGCCCGACTGTACTTCTACCGAATTAGCACCCCACCCTGTAGTTATCTGTATATGGATGAAATTTATGGTTTAAGCTTCATCAAAGTGATGTCTTCCTCCTCATGCTCTAGAAACTGAAAAACAGCCTTGGTTTTAGTAGCCCCAGGGATACAAGGGGGTCACTCCCCAATATTTTTCTATTATATCTGACAGCAGCTGCCTAATTTCGCGTCCTCTTTTTAAAGGTTATAATTGGCTAATTGGGTGTTATGATGCACTTGGTGGGGAAATAATTAACAGTCATGGTCATTAGACCATTGCACAACCCTGAGGAAGGTCGCTCTCCGCAGACCGAAACATTGGTTGAGGTGACTGTATTTTTTACAATACAAACTTCTACTTGAAATACATTCCTGGTGTGCAGTCTCCAATTTGCTGGACTTCAATCTGGTAATAGTATTACTATTTCTGTATATGGGACTATCATCTGGATTCATTATACAATTGTGTGCTGGTTGCTGCATTTTAATATACAGTAAGGGGCAGTTGTTGGGGGACTATGAGGGGGACATACCCAAACCAGGGACATACCACATCCAAATGCCCCTTACTGTCGTAGGGCTTTCAAGCGAGGTCATTGAGCGCCGACGGAACACCCGGTGCAACACACAGAGCTAGTGTTCAGTGTTGGAGACACGCCGGGAATGACTGAGCCTGCTTAAGGGGACTCTGAGTCTGGGACTTTCTACATCTTATTGCCCTTACCGAACCTCATCTGTGGACCAGAAAACTGTTACAGCAGTGACTCGTGGACTGCCCTGAACTGTGGAAACAGATGGTTGCTGATTCGTGATGTTCCAGATCCTTGTGTGGTGTGGCGTATGGGTAATTTTGTCCCATGACATGCTGTTTTAATTTCTCCTTGATGTATGCATATTACCTATCCTTGTCACTAATAATATATTTATTTTTGATATACTACACCATGAGTGTTGTGCACTGTTTTCTTTTGTTTTTTTCTGAGGCCTGTAGAGTCTGAGATGTAACTCTTGGGTTTTTTGCAATTTCTCTGAGCATTGCACGGTCTGACCTTGGTGTGAATTTGCTGGATGTCCACTCCTAGGAAGACTGGCAACTGTCTTGAATGTTTTCCACTTTTGTATAATCTTTCTCACTGTAGAATGATGGACTTTAAATTCTTTGGAAATGCCCTTATAACCCTTCCCAGATTGATGGAGAGCAACAATTGATTCTCTAAGATCATTGCTGATGTCTTTCCTCCTTGGCATTGTATTAGCACACACCTGAATGCTCCAGACCAGCAAACTGCTAAAACTTCAAATGTAATAGAGGTGGTCACACTTGCTGATGATCAATTAATCAAGGGCATTTGATTAGCAGCACCTGTCTGCTACTTAGCATCTCAATTCTTATGGAAGCAGTAAGGGTGTACTTAGTTTTTCACACATAGCTTCTCCATTTTGGCTTTATTTTTGTTAAATAAATCATGACACACTGTACTATGTCATGTGTTGTTGTTCATCTGAGGTTTTATTTACCTACTTTTAAGACCTGCTAAGGAACAGATGATTGTTATTATGTTCTGATATGTAAAACCATAGAATTCAAAGAGGGTGTACTTTCTTTTTCACATTACTGTATATGAAATATTCCACCACATGAAAAAAAAAAAAATATATATATATAGTTATACGTTACCGTTCCGAGGACTGGTAAACAAGAGACAGCACTCAATGTTGAAAATCAAAGTGTATTAGTGATAGCAAAAATACATCCAGATACCCAACGTTTCGGTCCTAAAGAATGGGACCTTCCTCAGGGGGACACAAAATATATATATATATATATATATTGTGGCAGGACGGGCCTCGTGGCAGGGTCACTAAGACGCTAAGAAGTGGTGTGAAACTTAACTATAGTGGTTTTATTATCCACCAGGCAAATGAACATCAGGGTACTGTCGCTTTAATTCAAAATAAAACATAAGATAAACACCTCTTTCCGTTAGGAAAACTAACTAAACTTCTTCAGCTTCATTCATTTCTACAGAAAGCCATCTAATCTTGTTATCTGCCCCCAAACAAGTGCTCCACATTCAAAGTACAATAAGATAGTCTCTTATCTGAATTGCAGCAGCAAACAGTTTTTTAACATTGCAGTCTTAATAGTCTTATTTATGGCTTATTTATTTGTTAGGGGATTCCTATCCCAGGGTCCCTGGGTCGCTCCTTCAGTCCTTCAGGAATTGCTATTCCGGGAACAGGCTGTGTCCAGCTCGTAGCAGTCTTTTATCCTGTAATTGGGGTCCCAGCTTGTCCAAGCAGCAGAGCTCCTTGCAGGGCTGGGGAACCAGAGCAACAGCCAGGGTTCTTCATAGCTGGGAGAAGACTCTCTACCCTCCTGGGGAAAAAGTAACTCACTTGTGCAGGTTACATCCTGCCTTTTTAAACCTCAGTCTCTCAGGAGTCCTTCCTGCTTAATTAGCTGCAGGTTCATGTAGTTCTCTAGCAGGAGGTTACAAGCTTGTATGCTGGAAGCACACATATGCTCCTCCCTCCAGCATACTGTGTTAGTGACTCTGCCACAATGTGTGTGTGTGCGTGCGTGCGTGCGTGCGTGCATGCGTGTGTGTGTGTGTGTGTGTGTGAACAAAAGGAATTACAGCACCAATAAAATGAATAAATATATGTTTATCATATGGTATAAATAAGTTAAAATGAAAAATAATATCCTATCATAGGGAGGAGAGTGAAAGGAGGGGGGAGGGAGGAAAGAGAGGGAAGGGAGGGATGGGGGAAGGGGAAAGGAAAGGGGAAGGGGGAAAAATGGGGTGTGACAATAGTATACATGAGGGTCACAGTAAATGTGACCACATGTGGCTAGGTGCAATAACCCAAGAGAAACAAACAACACAAGACCTATAAACACACAACCAAATAAAAAAGGAAGTTTAGAAAATAGATAAGGGAGGGTGGGAACACAGAAACACAAGGATACAAGAATGTCAAAAGGCAAAAAACTAAATTGTAGATAAAAAAACTGGATGATCCAAGCAACTATCCACAGGAACAACCACCTTCCTGGATACCTTATAAAACAAAAAAGTGTGGGCTCCATAGCATACTGTAAATCGGTAAAAGGTTTTAATAAAAGCAAGATAAAATTAGGCCACTCACAAAAGTAAGTAGAACAAGCACATTGAATCTGTACAAGGAATTCATGTGAATAACCTGCCAGTAGACAGCTGTAACCACAAATAAAGGTGAAGCCTGGCTGGCTGCCCCTAAAACCATGTGTCAAGGGCTAAAGTGTCAGCTCTTGGGTCTAGCAATGCACGCTGATAGGTTTCCCTGTATTTCTGTTTCCTTGTTACTGTCCCCTGTAAGCTCCATAGCTAGGAATGCCATGTGTGGTTAGGTCCCCTGGTAGGAGATAGCTGCAGAACAGGGACTTTGGGAACAGGAGTCTAAGGGTGGATATTGGGGGGCAACTAGACTTAGAATCTGTGTAAAATGTTGCTGACCGCAGTAGACGGTAGTTCTGGTATTTTACCCACAAATTGTGTATGATTTGTGGGGAACCGTCTGAAGATGAAGACGGGGTATGTGTATTTAAGTGCCATGCAGAGTATAGTGAAAATCATACCTGTTTTGGGCTTTACCTGTTCCACTTGTCCAGAAGCATAAAACTTTGGGAGTATAAGTTTTAGGTGGGATATTTGGGTCGAAATGCATTCGTCTTGTTTGCAGGAGTTTGGGGGACAAAGTTAACGGTGGTCCCATAATTCTCAGTGATGTGCAGGCAAGATTTGCGGGTACGCAACGTGAATTACACCGGGGCAACACAGTGTACCCCAGAATCCTGGTTTTCTGCCCAAGTATCCCAGACCCATTTCCCTTACAGGTATAAGTTTCCCCAAAACATATAATTTATTAAAATAAGTTTTATACTTTTTTGGGCATACTGTATAAATGTCTATACAGTCAGCCCAGGCATCTACAAAGGTGCCGGAATGTCTGCATAGACATCAGAGTTCAAAGGAGAAAGGACGTCCAGAGGTGACAAAACCGTTTGGTGAAAGGGGAAGGGCGATTTGCCAGGTTCGGTCAACAAATGGCACCTTGTGAGACTCCTTTTGGACTGCCAGACCTGGAGGAGCCTGGCCCGTGGGTGGCAAAGGGTTAGCGGGGGGGAAGATGTCGCTCGTAGGCGCATTTCCCATTGGTCAATTCATATTTCACTCTCACCCGACTTTGAGCCGTCTTTGCACACCTCCTCCTCTGACGTCAGCCAAGAGACGAGCCTCTGTTTCTATTGGCTAGTGGGAGGGAATTCCAACACTCTGATTTATCCCTCCTCCTACATCCAAGCTGAAGTAAGAACAGTGGAGGGTATGTAAGGAGATGGCCGAGGCAGAGAACCAGACCATTTTGTGGCTTGAGTCGGTGAAGCGCGTGTTGGCTTTTCAAAGTTGCACTGTTATGAATAGAAGAGCAGGCGGCTTCATTTCTGAAGCTACTGTAGGAAAACCTGCCCTGCAAAGATTAAGTCATACGCGAAGTCCAAGTGAGACTAGAACGTAGTGATCGTGGCTACTGTAAGTTTTTAGCCGAAAAGAGGACCAGGAAGTCGGGGAGGATTTCCCAGTCAGGGTAAGCCTTCCGAAGCAGGCGCCCTGCACCTATTTGAGGCTAGTTTTCACCCTCAGTAAGTGTGTATTCTGTCTGTTTTTTTTATTTCACTGTGTGTACGCGGGTTTACCCGAATAAATTCATTTATTCCACAACTTTGTTTTGCCTATTGAATGACCCCTGTTAAAAGGTGTTAAAAGTCCTTGTATATTTATAGAACAAAAAACTCTTGATTTAGAGCTTGTTTTATAATTCTAAATGCATTCAATCACACGTTGGCTTCTTCAAAGGTGCAATCACAATGAAAAAGACCCTATCCGCTTAAATAGTTAGGTACATGCAGTAGAAGGGATTTAAAGCCTTAATCTGAATCTACAAAATATAAACGAGATTGCATAGATCTGGTCTAATAAAATTAAAATGTATAACATCCAGATAGTACCAAGATTTTTCGACTACAAATCATAATAGTGCTTGCATGTCGAACCACAGTTATAACTGTGTAATTCCTATAAAAGCAGAGGTGACACCCATTTTCTTTTAACCCAGTAGAGCGAGGTAGTCCATGATCTTTCATCTTTTATTTAATCTCACGTGGCCTCATTAATTTATAGCCCTCAGTACATATAATTACTTTGTGCTTGAAGTGCTTTCAAGGTTACAATCAACAAAAAAGATATTACTTGGAGGAATGCTGTTAGTACACATTATGCATTGCTAGCCTTCAGCTGGTTTAGTGCACGCTGCTAGAGCTGCAGCCTAGAAAAGCAGTGGTGTGGGTTCTTGTCATTTTGGGTCTGACACCTTTGCAGTCATTAGGTTGATGCCTTAGGCTTATCAACTCTAAAGTTGGTATGGAAATACTTTAAGGAAGTGTTAAATGAGACTCATTTAAAAATACTTTACATAGCCATTAGCATATCTTCCAGACAGGTACCTCAGGTGTGCTCCTTTTGCCGCACAGGCATATCACCCAAATGTATTTTGAGGGACATTTCAGGGGTTAAATATACAACTGGAGACACCTATTTATTTAGGCCTGCCTGTCTGGATGTTTGAGGGGATATATCTACAACTGCAGATACCTACAGATGCAGCGGCCATAATTTTACGAAATCACACGGTTTATACCCTTGTGATGGTGGGGATTACTTCCAATCATACCGCCTGTGGCGAGGAAAGGGTTAACACGGCTTATAATAAAGGTCAAGTAGCACGAAATCCAAGGATTGCAGCGGAGCACAGCTGAAGAAGGGGACCAGCACCATCAATGAAGGGTTAAAAACGTAGATTTATTAGTACATGGTATGGGGGGGAGACAGAACACACTCTGATGCGTTTCAGGCTGGGACGCCCTTTATCAAAGAGTACAATCGCATCTCACAGACCCGCAGTTATGAAGGGGATTCCCCGCCTACAATTCCCAGTGATGCCGTGCGATTTTGGCGCGAAAATTGGCATGCAGTACTATTGGTTGAATCAGGCTCCAATCAGAGCACTCGATTCGGAAGGTGCGTCTGGTGCGGCTGAGGTTTCCCGTTCAACTGCGGGAGTGGAAGGAGGGACATAAGGAGACAGACAATATTAAAAGTACAATAAACAAACATCTTGCACATATAGTTTGATACACAAATAGTTCACCATATGGATGTGGACTATACAGGATATAGGACACTGCATCTGTATGAATAATCTAAGCAAAATCGCAGTGAGTCACAATGAAGCATGAGCTTAATAAAATACATGAAACTAACCTTTGAGTCATGTTTGGCAAATACAAAGTGTCAGAATAATAAGAAGTAGAAAAAACATGAAATAATAAATTATGTGATCATAAGTTCTAAAGATATTAAACAACATGTTATTCTGTCTCTGTACCGATCTCCAAAATCTGTGTAGGTGACAAAAAATAATAATAAATATATCTTGGTACTAAACGGGTGGGGGGGGGGTGATGGAATGGGTAGGTGTGGGAAGGGAGGGGGGGTGTGAGGGAGGGGGGAGGGGAGGAGGGCGGGAGAGGGGGAGGGGGTTTGGGGTTGGTTGGGGTTTCTTGGGAGAAAAATTAATAAAATATAATATAAAGAAGTCAATATAGCAATATAGAACATACATGTTAGGAGATAAATACACATATCATGTGCTTCATATATTGTGTTTCAGCCTCCAGTTTATAAAGGCACATGATACAATAATGCAACGTAGAGAGTGATTAGTTTAATTTAATTTAAAAAATGTTTGAGTTCCCAGTCCTGTTTTTTACCGTCGCTTTATAGACGATCTAATATTCATTTGGAATGGTGACACGGACACTCTACACTCTTTTTTTGAATATCTAGAAGTAAATACTTATAACTTGAAATGTTCACATGTTTATCATGATACAAAGATTGACTACCTTGATATACATTTATATATAGACATTGACTTAAATATACAGACCAATGTCTATAGAAAAGCCAACTCACGGAATTCCCTGCTCAGGTCTAACAGTGCTCATCCCAGACCCCTTATCCGGGGTATTCCCAAAGGACAATACCTAAGACTCAGGAGGATTTGTTCTACTGAACAATCTTTCCTCACCCATGCCAAAGAACTTAAACAAAGGTTTTTGAATCGAGGTTATGGAGAGAAGGATCTGGAACTTGCATTCGAAAATGCATTAAAAACTAGTAGAGAAGAACTCTTAGTTAAAAATAGGAAAAACAAGAAGAGGAATAAAGGAGGGACATTTGTCCAGAAAGATGCATCAGCCCAGTTACCACTCTTCCTAACAACGTATTCAAAACAGGCAGAACAGATTAGGTTTATCCTACAAAAACATTGGGCAATCTTAATGTTGGACAAAGATCTTGAGTCCTATGTAAAATCTAATCCAAGAATGGTCTTCAAAAAAGCTAAAACCATTGGGAATCATGTGTCCCCTAGCCTATTTTGTTCCACTAAGAGGAATGTCAATAAAACATTAAGGGATTTCACAAATGTGGGAATTGTAGTTCATGTAAGTATGCTACACCACTAAAATCTATTAGGAATGTTCGCACAAATCAAACATATCGTATTGAAACATTCTTAACGTGTAATACTAACTTTGTGGTGTACTTACTTAGATGTCCCTGTGGGAGTGGTTACATAGGTCGTACCATCAGACCACTAAAAGTCCGAATAAATGAACACATCAGAAGTATCAAAAAACGTGACGATAGATTTCCGGTTGCACGCCACTTCAACAACTGCCCCTTAGGAACATTGGCATCCTTTTCCTACAGTGCTATAGAACATATTCATGCCCATCCTAGGGGAGGCGACAGAGAAGCTTTACTCAATCATAGGGAGATGTTCTGGATTTATGCCCTTGGGACAATGGCTCCCAGGGGCATGAACCAGGACTGGGAACTCAAACATTTTTTAAATTAAATTAAACTAATCACTCTCTACGTTACATTATTGTATCATGTGCCTTTAGAAACTGGAGGCTGAAATACAATATATGAAGCACATGATATGTGTATTTATCTCCTAACATGTATGTTCTATATTGCTATATTGACTTCTTTATATTACATTTTATTAATTTTTCTCCCAACCCCCCACCAACCACCCCCCACCCCCACCTCCTCCTCCCCCTCCCCCCTTCCTTCCCCCCTCACCCCCCCCTCCCTTCCCACCCCAACCCATTCCATCACCCCCCCCACCCGTTTAGTACCAAGATATATTTATTATTATTTTTTGTCACCTATACAGATTTTGGAGATCGGTACAGAGACAGAATAACATGTTGTATAATATATTTAGAACTTATGATCATATAATTTATTATTTCATGTTTTTTCTACTTCTTGTTATTCTGACACTTTGTATTTGCCAAACATGACTCAAAGGCTAGTTTCATGTATTTTATTAAGCTCATGCTTCATTGTGACTCACTGCGATTTTGCTTAGATTATTCATACAGATGCAGTGTCCTATATCCTGTATTGTCCACATCCATATGGTGAACTATTTGCGTATCAAACTATATGTGCTAGATGTTTGTTTATTGTACTTTTAATATTGTCTGTCTCCTTATGTCCCTCCTTCCACTCTCAGCAGTTGAACAGGAAACCTCAGCCGCACCAGACGCACCTTCCGAATCGAGTGCTCTGATTGGAGCCTGATTCAACCAATAGTACTGCATGCCGATTTTCGCGCCAAAATCGCACGGCATCACTGGGAATTGTAGGCGGGGAATCCCCTTCATAACTGCGGGTCTGTGAGACGCGATTGTACTCTTTGATAAAGGGCGTCCCAGCCTGAAACGCGTCAGAGTGTGTTCTGTCTCCCCCCCATACCATGTACTAATAAATCTACGTTTTTAACCCTTCATTGATGGTGCTGGTCCCCTTCTTCAGCTGTGCTCCGCTGCAATCCTTGGATTTCGTGCTACTGTTACAAACTCTGCGTGATGCACACACACATGGAGGAATTGCTATTTAAGTGAGTATTGTCTCTCCCCATCATGGATCATGGATCAAAGGGGAGTTGCTGACCTGTAACAGTGCTGCAGGTAAGATTTATCTAGTCTGGTGAAGTGCCATTAAGATTTTGGACTTTTTCACCTACAGACATTATATGTTATTGATTATCCCTGCTATCAACTGCACTGGGTCCAATACTTGATATAGCTTCATTCTATTTCTCCCCACCTTGGCTATACATTGATACCAATTGCCTATATGTATCTAATATGCTGAAGCGCTGCTTCTGGGATTTTTATCCTGCTTCTCTATATAATAAAGGTCAAGCCCACTTGGTTACCCCTGACCCGTGTTTTGGGGTCCTAGAGTGTCAGCTTTTGGGCCCAGGCATTGTGAATGCATTACTGTGACTGTGTGCAAAATATGAGACAATTGCTATTTTTTGTGTTTTACCATTTCCAAAGGTGCTGGGACCAGGAGATGTTAAGGAGGTAAGTTTCAGGGTGGGTTTGACAGAGAAACTGGTTGCAGAATGTTGCTATGTATCGGGGTGCCGGACTTACAAGATTCCCCAAGGATGTACCCAGAAATCCAGTATGATACTGGGATACACTAGAGCACATTGCTCCGGTCAAACTCCCATCCTGAAAATATTCCTGCGACTCACCACTGGGATGCCAGGCTTCAGCACAGAGCAGAAAAGGTAAAAATGGGACACAAGGGGTTAATGTATATCCCCACACTCCAGTCCGGTGAATGTGTATAAGATGGAGGTTTGTTTTATTAAAATAGGGTTCAGGGGGAAAATCGTATAATGTGTTAAATGTATGAATTATGGTAACAATTTATTTGAATAAGGGAAAAGAGAATGGGTTTTAACCATCCCCCAAAATGTATAAGTAGGTTTTTTGAAGTAATGTCATAGGAAGTCAGTTAGATAAACAATCCATTTCCATAGAAAGCAGAGGGAGCTTCAGAGACATTTGTCCAAGAGGTGTTAAACCTTTTGTTGACACGTAAGCCTGGGTTTTGAAATGCTTAGCTGTAGTCGAAGGTGTTAACCACTTGTTAGCAGGAAATACCAAATAATTTGTTAGCCCTTTCATGCTAATTGGAGCCCCAATATCCTTAGATCAAAAGGGTCCCTTTGGCCTCGCTAGACTGAGCGGTATTCAGGAAGAAAACAGGATGGCATATGCTAAGTGGCAAGGGGCCAGTTGGGGATAAGATGACAGTTTTGTTGCACATGTTCAGTCACTGTTCTGAAGCTTCTGACAGTCCACCTATGGTACTGATGGAGCATGCCCATTGGCCAGGGATAAAATTCCCACGCAATGATTTGCTGCAGGCTGACAGGATGGACTTTTGGGAGTTTTTTAAAAGTCATGCAGTCAGAGAGTTAGATTCATCAGTTCCATCAAAGGTTTTCATGAGTTCCATCAGTTCCATCTTGTGTGATTCACCTGAGATTCAGTCCCATTTGAGAAGTTCCAGCTCTGAGTAACTCGCCTAAATTTCTTAGAGGCGAAGTGACCAGAATTCAACAGCAAGAGGCCATAGAAAGGAAAAGTTGCCGGGAATTATTTTGCTGTGTGTTTGCAACTAGAAAAGATTAGTTTTGTTATCCCAGTTTCCAAAGTAAGTGTCTTTTTCCTGTAATTTGTGTAACATAGTTGTGTACGTTCGTTATGTGAATAAACGCAATTTATTTTTATCTCTCTGCTTTTCTCAATCAATGATCCCGGTAATTAAAAGTCTTAATAAGCTTGGTCTACCGTGACACCGCCTTAAGACGCGAGTGCAGGCGAGTGCATAAAATGGCATTTTAGTGTTCTGGCTTATAAACACCTGAAATTGACACAGTAGCACAGCAACACAATACTGTACACATTACAATTCATTCATTTCATTGCACATAATTGCACACAATCCATAAAATTCAAACAAAGCAACCGCGATAAAAGTGCGTGCCTGGGACGATTGGCCGCGTCCATGCTACGTGGAGTACAGCAGCGCACACGAAAATGGCCTTAAAATAACGGCCGCTGCATCTGTATTAATGTAGGCCTTACTGCAACAGATTCAGCCTGTGTACTTCTTTTTCCTCTAGACTAGTGTGAAGCTCATCCCTCCCTCCCTGTTTTATTTTTCCGGTATTAGGGTATTGCCGGTTGCTTGTTTCAAGGTTTTGTTTCTTGCAGCATGGTGGTAAGGTGTAAGGTGGGTTGGGGACCCTGTTAAAGTTGGATATTTTTGGAGAGGTGAAAGGTATCCCCAAATAGTTGGATTTGGAGAAGGTGGTGCCATACTTAGCTAGGGTGGTATTATGGCAGGGATGGCAGGGATTTCCCAGTTGTTGTGTGTGTTTGGACCATGTTCCTTGGACGGCAGTTGGCATATAAAGGAACAAGCTAATGATATCCTCCATGGCTTTATGTTTTGATAAGCGGAACAACTTAGATGGTTACTCCTAGTTTTTTGTTAAATTTGGTATTTATGAATAAAGCTGCAACCAATTTCTTCCAAGTCATATGTGTTAATAATTTGTTGGTTGTATACAACCAGAACCCATCCACTCAAATTCAAGTTATGGGTAAGTCATGTAACTAACAGCTATTTAATATTCCTGTATAATATGGCATTAACAGCAACGAATATTATTCATGTATAAAATTAGCCTGCGTATTTTGTAATACAGTTCTGGAATACTTTTTTTTATAAAAGCACAGATAAATTACCTAGAGGCATTTAAAAAATACATGTTTTCGTATTACAATGGAAAGGCAATGATTGGTGATCCAATCAAGAAATTAAAGTTGACATTTCACAAACTGATTGTCCTGCTGTTGTATTTTTTTTTTTTTACAATTGTCTAACAATTTAAAACAAATGTAGCTAGATGTCATGCATGTTGAGATTCTTACAAAGCCTTCAGCAGTCTTTGATGCAATTAGGAGAAAGCAGATATAGAACTATTTTAGTTAGTTTTAGTTTGTTTTCCTCTCTAACTTTTATAGTGCACAACATTTCCCATCATTATTCTGAAAAAAACAAACAGATTGTTACATAGGAACAGTATTAATTTAAACACTATGAAATAGAATTACATGATTGCAATTAGATGTATTTACCAGTTTTACAAATTATAAAAAAGACAAAGGGGCCTAAGATATAAGAGTTCATAAGCCACTTATCGAGCACTTATCAGCCAAAATGCCTCCTGCTATTCAGTAAACCTCGATAAGTGAGCAATAAAAGAATGAATCCCCAAAATGTTGAGCCTTCCAAAAAAAAAAATCACTGGGTGAGCGGCGATAAGCCACTAATCAGCAGGTTCTGAAACTCATGCAATTCTAGTAGCCTCGGTTAGCTTAAAGAGGCCTATCGCAGCTGTGGAATGGTGAGTTTCTCCCAAAATCCTCATGCCAGGAAAAGTTGGCGTGAGGCTGGTGAGAAGCTGCTGAGAGGCGCGTGACAGGACTTAGAAAAAAATGCTTTTTTCCTGCATCGTATTGATGCTGATAGCCTCCAGATCTGATAACCATTAATATCAGCACCAGAGACACCCGGCATGAATCCCATGTAATAAAAATGCTTTTACAGTCAACTTCATTAACCCAGCGGCTAACCGCTAAGGCAATGAAGGGTTAACCCCTCCGCTACCCACCAAGGGCCAAATACTCCCTTTACCCACCCCTACTTCCCACAATAAACACTTTCCCCACCACCTCTACCCCCACATGATTGATACCAGAGGTCGGGGGTCCTCAGGTGATCCCCGTGGGTGTCTGTTGGCACTCAGATGGTCCCCACGGGTCCCTGCTGGCCTGCAGTACAATCATGTGGCCAACATATTTTTTCCAATACATTGAAATAAATTTACCCCTTTTCCCTCCCACCAACACAAACAGTAACATAATGGGCAAAATAATTATTATCCAGATATGGATAATACCTCATTAGCCCATTATAAAATAAAACATGAGCCAGCCAACATAAATAAAGTAAATAAACCTTTCTACTTACCCCTACCATCATGAAGCGCATCCTCATCAGAAAACTCCAGGTACATGTCCTCTGATGCCAGCAAGAATACATGAAAAACTACATTCTAATTTCCCCTAATCCCTTAATCACCATAGCGATTAATAACCGCTATAGTAATTAAGGGGTTAACCCCCTGTCCCCTGCTACCCACCCAAGAGGCCTAACCACCCACCCCGGGACCACTATAGCCCCCCTGTATCCATTGATTGACATAGTGGTATATCATACCCATATAATATGGGCATGATAAGCCACTATAGCAGCCAAAGGTCACCCTAATCAAAAAGCATGGAGGCCAAAAATACACAATAATAAAATATATATACAAGTACCTAAACACACTGTAAGAGATGTGTGCACAGGTACGCAATGGAGACCGTTTTAAGGTGAAACTAAAATGAGGCTTTATTGTGCCTGTTCCTTTAACACAGCAAAAACATTAAAAATAAACAAAATAAAGACCTACTCTGTTTTGGAGAATATCTACACCTTTACTCCTTCCCTCTCTATCTGGGAGGGTAGCAAAGCTAGTTACCACCCCCAAACATATATACATATAGATATAACAGTTGAAGAAGAATGTCTCTTATCTGTTTGTTGTAGTATAGAGGAAGACCTATCTGCTTTCCTGGGTCAGCACCCTTGTGTGCTATGGCAATGTCTGTATTCAGGTAAAGAGGTCTGGTTCCTTTGTCTTGCTGTCAGCATACAGTCCTTCTGTATGCATCAAGACATCTTTACCTCTGGTCAGTCCTGTTGTGGGCTAAAGAAATCTTCTTCCTGTTTCTCAGAACAGGCTTTTTCTAACACAGTCTTAATCAGCCAGGTGGAGTCTGGTTGATTGCCTGTGCAATAAACCAGCACACTGCTGGATTTAGAGACAGTTTTTCTCAACAGTGATAAGTCCCTGTTACACACCCCAACAATAAAAGAACTAAAAAGCCTACTAGTAAGCCACATCAATAACATTTATCTATCTCCAAAACAGCACAATAATAAACAATCTGTTATTCCAAAACATAAGATTAAAATTAAATAAACACCTAGCCAAGCAAACTATTCAGAAATAAAAACACTAGCCAAACAAGCAATTCAATACATATAAGCACTAGCCAACAAATCAATTAATTAATTTAAACCACTAGCCAACAAATCAATTAATTATAATTTAAACCACTACCCAACAAATCAATTAAGTAATGAAACCACTAGCCAACATATCAATTAAAATATGTAGCCAACAAAAGTTATAATTAATTAATAATTCTAAACAATCGGAAAATGAAATAAAAACAAGCCATCCAAATTACAAAAAAATTAAGCCAATCACTAACTGAAAAAAAACAATCAATAAAAAAAAGCATTTGCCAAAAAATGCATTGGTTGTCACTGCATTTATCTGTACCATAAATGGGCACAGATTAATACATTATCAGTCAATGGGCAATAAAAAACATAAAAATAAAAAATACAATCAAAAACCTGGAAAAATAAAATTACATACATTCAATATTTTTCTTACCTTTAGAAGCGTTCACCCTCTGAATCCTGGTGTTTCTGCAAGCTCTCAAAGTCAATCCAATGCCATCCACTTGGAAGATCCACAACAAGTAACAAAATTCTTCTTTCTTTTTTCTTGTATCACCTACTTCTATTTTCTTCTGCCAATAATTCTTCTTTTCTTTAATCTTCTATCTTCTTTCTTCATCTGTCAATCCAACCCCATGGTAAATCCCAATGGATGTTGTCTTGTCATCTTCTTCCAGTAAAATGTGGCATCCAGGCCTTACTGTATATAGGGCCTGTGATGTCAATTTTTCAGGTCAGATGGTACAGCTCCAATGTGATTGGACGCTGTATCATGTGCCTGCCACTTTTTTTTTACAATGTGATGTCATCTCCAAGGGAGGTACGTCACATTATTAAAACCACATGGCTTTATCCCATGGTATTACAGCCAATGAGATTGAAGACAATCCCATTGGTTTCTGTATCATGTGATAGCTTACATTAGTTCAAAAGAATGTGACATCACTTTAATGGATTAAATCAAGAAATTGATTACATCATCCACATGGGGTGAATAATACTTGGATCATTGAAGACGCGACTAAATTCCTCATACAGGATCATCCCATCATGTCGCTTCTGTATAGTTCTCAAGGTGCATAAATCATTGACCCATCCATCGGGCAGACCTATAATCTCGGCAATGGGTCCACTATGTCAGCCCATTTCACAGTATGTTTTCTTCTATTTCCCCCTTATGAAGCGGGGCACACACAGGAAACACGTGTCGGCGGTAGAGTAAGACGTCACAAGAGTGACGTCACGTAGGAAGCTGCAGACAGTCCGGATCCTATCCCAACTATCACGGTTTGTATACTGGATACATTTTCACAGTGCGTGTGGGGGGATCTTACTGCACAGTCCCAGTTTGTCCTTGGGGACTGTGCACCAGAATATTACATTACATGCTCACTATAGTAATGATCATAAACCAATAGAACCATCATTGTCTCAGGGGACCATTTGTATTTGCCTATTCTCCCCTATTCCACTGCGTACTATGAGATCTGCCTGACATATACAAGAGTATATTACTCTATCTGCATTTCTATCATAGCGGATATATGAGAAGTTTATTTACTCTGTCTGTCTGTCTCTGGGGATAACCTATGCATGGTTGTGATTTTATTTCCCCTGGTGCAATTTGTACAAGGAGATCGGTGTGATACATTTACATATTAGACCTATATGTGCACAGATGGATATGTTGCTTTAGATTGTCATACTAAGACTGAGCTATTGGTATAGAACTATGTAGGTACAAGTTCAAATATACCCTAACACTTTTACTATCCGTGATATGTCTATTGGAGATATATATGTCTGAGATCGGATAGCTATTCTAACATATAAGGTTACTTTGTGTAGCAAGCACTAGGATCAGTATATCCATCTTTTCTCTGTACCATATGCTTGTGGACAGAGAGACTCTGTGTTTAGCTGCATCAGTAACTGTTACTGCTACATTCTGGATACATCTCCCTAGCCCAGTCCTTGACTTAACTACTATAGTCACTGCTTTAGGTATACATGGGATTTTTGACAAAGCCCAAGCGAAACACGTTGAATCGGTTATCCTGGGAGGACTGGAGAGTGAAGGGATTGGCATTGCTGTGCTGATTCCATCTGAGAAGCCGCTTCCGCCCTGAGTCAGTGACGTCACCGGAAGTGACTAATGCGGATGCATGCGGTGTACAGCAGATGGGAAGATCAGAATAAAACCCTCAACAGCCCTCTCCCATGATATTTAAATCTTTTGAAATGTGAGTGTATTAATTAATTTGCTTATCTGTGCAATACACTTTTATTACGGTATTATACTATTGCAATATCTCTCTTTTTCACATCCATTGGCATACTGTATGAGGATTTACAACATAGAACAGAAGGGGGATTACACTTACCTTACACCCCCAATGAAGACCCCACTCAAAGGGCAACCATCAGAGAGAGAAGGATCTCTGACACGCTATACTATAAAAGAAGTCTATTGTGAGTGAAACCATTGCAGCATATATCAGATAGAACTTTGTTTCTACTGCTTTACTATTATTGGTTTCTTCTCTTTCTTCTTATATACCAATCACGAACGAGCACTCCTCCCTTACCTGGAAGACAAGAATAAATGGGATTTATAGGACATTCCATATGGATTTACTTATAAATCTGCATTTTTTTGATGATTTAGGATTAAGAGACTGTCTATTTAGGACTATCTATCCATGTTTTTTCTGAATCCTCATGACTCCGTTATGGGGATTTTTATGGGTTTTAACTATTTAGTGTTATACTATTTTGATGTAATAAAAATGTATTGTTTTGTATTGTTAGCCTCTCCTTTGAGCTACAGTGTCCAATATAGTAGGACAACCGCTTAAGGGCTAATAGTGCCTAGATAGAGTAATGTTTGGCATAGAGTGCAATACTATGGGGTTCCTTTGACCTTATCTTTGTGGTCGTTTCTGTCTGTTCTACATTGTTTACCCTGTTGCACCTGCTATCTTATAGGACTTATCATTATAGGAGAGCAGTCTGATTAATCTGTTGCAAAAGGGCAATCAAATTTGCAAAAATGGATAATGAAAAAAGGATTGTAATGGAAAGTTAGAACAACCCTAAAAAGTTCTTTAAGTACCTTAATATATAAAACATGAGGAAAAAAAATATAGGACCTTTTCAGTTTGGGATGAGCAGGCATATTATTGGAGTTTAGGAAACGCAGAGGTATTAAAAACAATTATTTGCCTCTGTGTTTACCAGGAAGGAATCAATTTCAATTGTAGTGCCGCAGGAGGAAGCCACAACCTCCATATAAATGAACAATTGGTTAACTGAGGAAGTTCATAGACAGCTTGAAAAAATTACATTAATTTAGGCACCTGGCCCTGATGGCATACATCCAAGAGTTCTCAAGGAGTTAAGTTCAGTAATAGCCAATCCATTACATTTAATATTCAAGGACTCCATTGCCACAGGCTCAGTACCACAAGATTGTTGTAAAACAGATGTGGTGCTTATATTTATAAAGGGAGCTATGTAGATCACAACCGGGGAATTACAGACCTGTAAGCCTGACTTCAATATTGGGGAAACTGCTTGAAGGTTTAATATGGGATAATATTCAGGAATACCTAATGGAAAACAAAATTATTAGTAATACTGTAGTCAGCATGGATTTATGAAGGACAGATCATGCCAAACTAACCTTAATTGTTTCTTTTAGGAGGTAAGTAGGAATTTAGACCAGGGTAATGCAGTTGATGTGGTATACTTACATTTTGCAAAGGCTTTTGATACGGTTCCACACAAGAGGTTGGTGTACAAAATTAAGCAAATTGGACTCAGTACAAATATATGCACCTGGATTGAAAACTGGTTGAAGAACAGGCAACAGAGGGTTGTCATAAATTGAAGTTTTTCAGGTTGGGCTAGGGTCATGAGTGGAGTACCTCAGGGATCAGTACTGGGACCACTGCTTTTTAACTTGTTTATTAATGACCTTGATATTGGCATCGAGAGCAAAGTTTCCATCTTTGCTGATGATACTAAATTGTGTAAGGTAGTAGAATCAGAGCAGGATGAAATTTCTCTCCAGAAGGACTTGGAGAGACTGGAAATTGGGCAGGTAAATGACAGATGAGATTTAATACAGATAAATGTAAGGTTATGCATTTGGGAAGCAAGAATAAACAGGCGACTTATAAATTAAATGGGGATAAATTGGGGGAATCCTTGATGGAGAAGGATTTAGGAATGCTTGTAGACAGCAGGCTTAGCAATAATGCCCAAAGTCATGCAGTAGCTACAAAGGCAAACAAGATCTTATATTGCATTAAACGGACAATGTATGGAAGGGAAGTAAACATAATTATGCCCCTTTACAAAGCATTAGTAAGACCACACCTTGAATATGGAGTACAATTTTGGGCGCCACTCCTTAGAAAAGACATTATGGAATTTGAGAGAGTTCATAGAAGAGCCACCAAATTAATAAAGGGGATGCACACTCTAACTTACGAGGAGAGGCTAGCTAAATTAGATGTATTTACATTAGAAAAGAGGCGTCTAAAAGGGGTGTAATAACTATATAATCAAATATATTCGGGACAGTACAGGGAGCTTTCAAAAGAACTATTCTTCCCAAGGGCAGTACAAAGGACTTGGGGCATCCCTTTTGGATGGAAGAAAGGAGATTTCACAAGCAACAAAGGAAAGGGTTATTTACAGTAAGTGCAGTTAAACTGTGGAATTCATTAACCATGGAGACTGTGATGGCAGATTCAATAGATTTGTGCAAAAAAAGTTTGGACATCTTTTGGAATGGAAAGGTTTACAGGGTTAAACAGTACCAAATAAGTAAACATGGGAAGAATGTTGATCGAGGGAGTAGGGAAGCGTGGTGTATGTGGTGCTCAAGTTGAACAAATATCCACATAAGACATTAGCATAATAAAACCATAATATGGTAGTCCAGTGATTTGTTTTCCTGCCTGACATTGCAGGATGTCTGGAGCTGTGCTCTATCTACACCCATCGCTTTCCTGATCGAGGGAGTATTCAGATTGCCAATTCTTGGAGTCAGGAAGGAATACATTTTTCCCCTTATGAAATATCATTGGATGATATAACACTGTGGTTTTTTGTTTGCCTTCCTCTGGATCAATAAGTAAGTATAGATATAGGATGAAGTATCTATTGTCTAAATTTAGCATAGGTTGAACTTGATGGACGTATGTCTTTGTTCAACCTCATCTACTATGTAACTATGTAACTATGTTCTGAAGTCTAGCACGTATAAACCCTTACTCAGCATGTATTGTTTGGCGAGGGGGTGATTGATTTGTGAAGAGCATCATTATGTAAAATGGTGCATACTATACACTGTGTTCATTCAGAAATAGTGTAATAGCTAGCAGCAACGTTCACAATCCATGGCGTTTAAATAATTCCAGAAGTGCATGAAATGTGTCTTTTATACATACACTTTGTAACGTTGATGGTAATAGTAGCAATGATTGCAATTGATGGCATTCAATAGTGCCATGAGCAAGTAGAATGTATATGTAAAACATATCATTTCTAATGCTGCTTCAGCTTAGAAGTAGTGTGTTGAATCATGCATGTCCTTGTATCTAATTAGCTTGGAGGTAGTGTGCTGAATTGTGCATGTACTTGCAACCAATCAGAGGCTAGAACTGCCATCATATTTATTATCCTGTGGTATATGTAATGAATCCGTAGAAGGACAATATTAGGCATCTGATTTCTTCCAGACAGGTAAATCTCAGATATCTGCATAAGCACACCAAATGTAATCTTGTACCATGATGCTTAGAGTTAACCTGTATTAATACTGGCTGTTTACTGAGTGGTTTATGATCTTTCCCTATGAGTCGTAAAGCCGTGTCTAGCAATAGTATGTGAACACAGGCACAGTCCGACTGGTGAGAATAAACCTAATCTTTCCATCAGCTCATTAGCCGTTAATAATTCGGGATTCAGAATAGTGCTACGTTCGGTACAGTAGTTGTTAGTGCTGGGGGTTCTTTCATCTCTGTAAGAGTATAATCAATAAATATCTCCATTGCGATTCTCAGGATAAGCACGCATGCCACTAACAGCTGATAGTTCAGCCTCTAAATTCACCCCTACTTCCGGGATCACGTGGTAGACGTTACATGATGATGTCACACACTAATGTACGTTTCACGTCCGATGTCGCTTTCTTAAGGTGGCACCGCCCCTCGGGAGAATGACGTTTTTATACCCTGTCGTTGTCATGGTAATGACAATGTCATTATGGCTGCCGTGCCACTTGTATACAGAAATGTCCGTTATCTGTTATGTTATCAATGTAAGTAGATCCGTGGGGTGGCTGGTACATAGATTGTTTGCTAAGGATTGGAACAATGTATTGGCTGTAATAATGTTAGTGTGTAACACCATCCGTGATTCCTCAGTTTTCTCATGTTTGATCATATCATTACATGATAATAACGATTACTTTAAGGAAGCTGTGGACAGATCCTCTATATACAGAATTCCTATGTCACCAATTGAGTTTGTTGGACAATTGGCTCAATAGTACAATAGTAGTCAATGATACTGTATATACTTTAAGTCACAAGTAATTGATCCAATATATAGATATATATCTGGACTAGATAATTACATACTGATTCTTCACTGATTAAATAAAACACATTATGTTGTGATAAAGAACACATATATCTTTACTGTTGGTAGTGTACCGACAGATGTGATAACAGTTGTCTAGGTATATGGCTTATATTGATAGGCTTTTAGTCACATATGCTGGATCCACTATATGGATATAAGTGGACCCATTGACTAGATGTTAATTCATCTTGAATAAAAGAGAACATATGATGTCGGGATGAAAAGGACATATATCTCTAATACTGGTAATAGACTAATAGGCGTTGCTAAAAGATGTTCTGGTTTAGAATAGCATTGGTAATTAGATTTCTTCTAGAGGATGTTTTATTTTAAATAATGGCTGAGAGGACACTAGTTCAGATTTATATGAATGGTGAAAAAATTAACCCCTCGTTAATACCCAGAGGGGCAAGAGTTCCCAACGTGTTAATCCATTTGGATTAACACTTGAGGAGTTCATTGTTCCAATTCCCTTTCCTGATGGTCTCAGGAATATGATTTATTCCTTTGAATAGCAAACTCCTGAGATCACCATTATGTTGTAAGTTGACATGTTTTGCCAAAGGTGTGTCTCTTTTATTTTTAATTTCCCTTATGTGTTCCAATATTCTCCTCCTGAATTATCAAAATAAGCCATATAACTAGACAACTGTTATCACATCTGTCAGTACATTACCAAAAGTAAAGATATTTGTTCTTTATCACAACATCAGGTGTTTTCTTTCATCAGTGAAGAATCAGTATTTAATTATGTGGTCCAGATATATCTATATATTGGATCGATTACTTGTGACTTAAAATGTATATCATTGGCTATGACTGTGAGGGGTAACCAGACTCAACAATAAAGTTTAAGCCCGTCTAATTACCTCTGATCCATGTTTTGGAGTTTGGGAGTGTCAGCTCTTGAGCCCAGTGATTGTTAATGCATTCTATAAAAATGTGCGACAATAAAGAATGTTTATGTTTTTACCTTTCCAGGAGCGCCAGCAAGCAGAGATTGCTAGGCTATGAATTTCAAGGGGGGGTTTACGGAGAAAGTCTTGTCAGAATGTGTCTAGGTAGCAGGGTTCCAGAGTTGCTGGATACCCCAAAAATGTACCCGGGAATCAGGACAGATTCTCGGAGACATTGAGACACATTGCTCCAGCAAAATCTCCCCTTGAAATTGCTTGCACGACTCACCGCTAGGATTTCCTGCTTCAGCAAAGACCAGAAAGGTAAATGGAGCATAGGGATGTGTGGTTTCCCTAGAATGGTACAGGAATCCCTAATATAAGAGGGGGTGCCCAGTTAATGCCCAGGTCACCCAGATTTAATTACAGGGGTTCTTGGGGTACTTCAACCATACATAAGGCTGCATGGCGTTTTAAAGTCTAAGTCCGGTATAGAGTATGGGGAATTTGGCTAGTAGGAATAAAAGTGCAAGATTCTTATTCTATTCCCCATAACCATAAGACATAGAAAGGATAAAGTATATATTTTATTTAACCATATGTTTAAAGTGTTTATATGCTTGTGCACATTAATTTGAGCTGGGAATTCCAGGTCCAGGGTTCCAAGAGACTGTGGCTAGCAAGCTTGGTGCCATCGAGTCTGCTCAGGTCTCGGACATGAAAGCCTCAGAGGTTGCCAAGTGTGAAAGCCATTTGGTTACTGGAGTTAGCCTCAAGTACTCACGTCCTGGGGTGAATGGGAGTCCTCGGACAACCATTTGTCCCAGCCCATACTTTGAGGAGCCTAACTCAGTGGGTGGCTTCTTCATGACAATTAGTAGAGGTGCCAGGTTGGCGCAAGCCCTTGTCAGATGCTGATCCCACCCTTGCCTGGCTTTGGTAGACTCTGTTTGGCTGGTAGGAATATTCCCATGCTCGGATTGGCTGTAATATTTCACGAATGAACGCTGAAATACTATAAGAAACCCTCAGCCAATCCGGAGCTCAGATTCTAAGCACCAGAACACCAGCAAGTTTAAATGACCAAAAGATGCTCTCGGAGAAATAGCAGCGAGCCGGCTTCAGAAATTTCAAGGCAGGAAATTTTCTTTCCCACTTTTCGGGGCCAAGTTCTGAGAATTGAACATAGCGGTCGTGGCTAGGATTGCAAGCTGAAACCAGTTCCAGGATGTTTGGGACTAACACTCGTTCAAAGGATTTCATTAACTCTGGAAGAAAGAGAGCGGTGCATCAGGAACTTCATGCCGGTTTGAGTTCCAGGACATTTGGGACTAAGGGCCTCATGCAGTAAGCGCCGATAAGGCTTTTATCGGCATTTTTCCGCCAAAATTGGATTTGAGATTCAGTAAGCGCCGATAAGTGCTCAAAATCGGCAGTTTTTCTTGCCGATAAAAATTTATCGGCATGCGGCTGCCGCTAACCCACTATTGGCACTTTTCGGCACTTTTTGAAATCGGCTGTATTCAAGTAGCCCCGATCAGCTTATCGGTGCTGATCGGCACTCAGAAATGGAGATTTCATCGGCAATTGGTCCAGCCAACTAAAGTTGGCAAGTTGGAGGGGAGAAGGATCAGCCCATGTTGCAACGTAGTTTCTCAATGTCAATGTCATGGTTGTATCCTAATTAGATGACTGAGTGTTGCGTTCTGAAGTGGTACATGCATTACACATTCCAGAAATACTTGCCAATAAATGGTTGTACAAAGCTTAACGTTACATCATTCTCAAATATCATGATTGCCTGGTGAACCCACATAAATAATCCTTTTAATTGGTACTGGATACACGTTGAGAGTGAACAACTTGGATATGTTAATGTAACACCTTGCACTTCATCAAGTCACCTGACATCATCACATAGGTATTTAAAGGAGGGCAATTACCTGCGCCTTCACAGCTACAGACCTGAAAATGATGCGAATGTTTATGAGATGGAGGAAGATTCTATTGGACGAGAGGCTTGCTGATGGAGAGGATGTCACAGGCCAAGGAAGGGACAGGGACAGGGACAGAGAAGACAGGGACAGTGACAGGGACAGTCACGCGGACAGGAGAGGGAGAGGGAGAGGGCAAGGAGATGAGAGGAGAAGAGAGAGGAGAGAAGTTGTGCCTCATCCTCATTTGTACAGGGAGAGAACCATGTTAGATGGGATGAGTGAGGAGGAGATTGTAAGTCGCTATTGTTTGAGTTCAGCAGCAATCTTAGCTCTTTATGAGGAGATACGGGGAGATTTAGATTTTGTGACAGCCAGAGGTCGTGCAGTCCCTGGGCTTGTTAAAATGCTGTACTCATTACATTATCTTGTTTCCGCGTCATTCCAGACAACTGTGGGCATAGTGGGCTGGGTCTCGCAATCGTCATTCTCGCGGGCCTTTACCCAGTTTCTATGTGCACTCAATAGACGCGCTAGGAATTATATTCCTTTTCCTACAGAGTACACAGAGTGGCTGGAAGTCAGGAATGTCTTTTATACCATAGCCGGGATACCATGTGTGATGGGTGCAATAGATTGCACCCATGTTGCTTTGATCCCGCCTAGTCAGAGTGAGCATGCTTACCGCAACCGTAAGCACTACCATTCCCTGTATGTACCGGTGGTATGCGATGCCACGATGACGATTATGCATGTGGTTGCCAAATTCCCTGGTTCCAATCACGATTCCTCTATCCTGAGAAACGCATCAGTCTTCCATGCTTTCGAAGAAGGCTATTTTGAAACTTGTTGGCTGGTGGGTGAGTACATATTACGATGTGTTAACAAACAACTCTAGTTTTTATATGAACTGTTCAATGTTAACACAAATTGTTTCATTTTTTGGCACGATGGATTATAGGTGACTCAGGATACGGAATTAGGCTGTGGCTGTTGACCCCTGTGGCAAACCCTGAATGTGAAGCAGAGGAGAGGTACAATGTTGCCCATATATCTCCCCGATCCGTCATAGAGAGGACATTTGGGCTTCTGAAAACACGATTTCGGTGTTTAGATAGAACAGGGGGGGCATTGCAATATAAGCCTGCTAAAGTGTCAGATATTTTTTTTTTTATTTATTTATAAAAATATTTTACCAGGAAGTAATACATTGAGAGTTACCTCTCGTTTTCAAGTATGTCCTGGGCACAGAGTAAAACAAAATAATACATGGTTACAAATACAGTTACATAAATGAACAAGGTATACATTATATACAAGACATTGCATGCACAGTTAAAGAAAATATATATTATGAGCGTATGAAACAGTTACAGACCAGATTAAAGTGTGAGACAGCCTTAGATTTGAAAGAACTTAAGCTGGTGGTGGATATGAGAGTCTCTGTTAGGTTGTTCCAGTTTTGGGGTGCACGGAAGGAGAAGGAGGAACTTCCGGATACTTTGTTGAGTCTTGGGACCATGAATAGTCTTTTGGAGTCTGATCTCAGGTGATAGGTACTGCATGTGGTAGGGGTGAGGAGCTTGTTCAGGTAGCTGGGTAGCTTGCCCAGAAAGTATTTGAGGGTGAGACAGGAAAGGTGAACTTTGCACCTAGACTCTAGTGATGACCAATCTAGTTCTTTGAGCATTTCGCAGATATTGTCATTGCATGTTGCATTTTGCACAATCTGTACAAACCGACATACGTCAGGGCTTGGAGGAGGAGCATCCCTTAAATTTACCAGCTGATACTGAGCAAACAGCCGGTGGTGTTGAAACACGTCGGAATGTCATAAACACCTATTTTTCATGTAAGCAAATACATATATGTTCAAAAACTACATAGATGTATTAATTCATTGTAATGATAAATACATTTGTACAAATACCATTCACTTAGGAAACAGATGAATATGGTTCTCACACCTTTCTCTTCTCTGCTGTGTGGACAATTGCATGTGGCACTGGTATGTCATTCATCAACAGGTTGTATTATACTTCTTACCAATAAAAGGTGTTGTGTGTACGTGAAGAAATAATGTGTACTAAATCTATATTTTATGTACATGCTCTTTTTGGTTATGCATACACAATAAACCTACTATGTTGATAGTCAATAGTTAGTGCAGTATGGTTACATACGTTTCTTTTGGAGTGTGACATGTGTGTCACAATGATGTGTACACTATTGTTTATTTAAGATCATATTTGACGTATGATAGATTTTGTTTCGTATCACATACAAAATTGTCACTTCTGTGTGTTGCTTACCATAATGAACATGTCATGACAATGATTTATATTCATTCATGTTTTCTTTTTCAAGGTATATCACTCCAATAACTGCTCATGGTATGTATTTCAATTCACATCTGTCATGAGATGTGCAAATCTCGATACAGGTATAGTTACAGGATGTATAAACAGAACGTAATGAAAAAGATGTGACAATAGAAACATGTCGTTTCTGTATTGTGTCCGTGCGTTTATCTACACTTGGTGGTTATTGTGCAGTGTGTTTTCAAATCATTACGTACATTACATAACATGTAATTTTGGCAACGTTACAACATCCATTTATGGAATATAGGGGTGGGGGGAGAGAAGGGGATAAACCCTGCTCAGCTAGTGATTATGGGAGGAGAACATCTATTCATGCACATGAGCCATGTTAACACTCAATGCATGTTTGTATGAAAAGACCCTAATGTGTTAAACATCATTAACATTGCAATGTATGTGATTAGTTCTTCTCTCACTTCATATTCATGTTCATTACTACATTGTCACATGTGTATGTATAAGTCAAATATCTGTGTTGATTTGACGTTCATCTAACATTTGTCAAAATGTTAACACCATTCCAAAGTATAGTTTCTGGAATTCTCAACTTTTCCTAAAACATTCAACGCAATGACAATGTAGTTATTAAAATTTTTATTTCATTCACTTTACTTATTCAAAATGATCATGATCCTTTTTAACTACTGTCAACATATGATCATAAATGAAGTATACATTTACATACGCACACATTTCAGCAACCTACTGTGTGTGTGTTGTAGTTTTGGTGTGATGCATGTATTTCTACCAGAAATAATATAAACCAACATAATAATGTTGCTTTTATCATCGGCCTCACTTAGCTATGTATGTGTTGAACGTTTACTAATAACACTAAACTATAGTTACTCGTGTGAATTAAATGTACTGTACACACAAAAGTTAATGGTTTAATGATCTTTACCTAACATTCATTAGCTCATGCATGTTAGGTTACCACAGAAAACACAAAATCCAAGGGGAGCATGGGGAGGAAACAAAAATAAATTTAAGTGCAGCAGAATAGCAATGTGGAAAAAAAGCCTCCAAACGACTTGGCTCTAATAGAATGACTACTTATAGGATGTAAGAGTCAAAACAACAGGGTTGACTCATACAGTCAGTGGTTGGTAGATGGTAAAGTTGTCATCTGGGTGGATCAGGTTCTCAGGAGGATATGGCCCAATGTCAAGAGAAAGAAACTGGCATAGCGTAGATCAACCAAGGTAAAAAGGTTTATAGCAATAAAAGTAATATACTCACAATCTAACAATTAAAAACGGGCATGTCACACTGCAATAGTGTAAGAGAGGATAACTGCAGACAGAGAAGTGGGGAGCATTGCGGGATGGTGAGCCAAGTTCATACACACTTACAGATCTGTTATTGTAACCAAAAATCATACATGATCACATGCCAACATTATGAACTATGAAAGAAGATTAAGGTAAGTAATGTCAAGACACCAGAAAACATAACATAAAAATGTATGCTGTTATATGGGTAGTTACTTAAAGTTGTATGTCAATAATATTAGCATGAAATGACTATGTACATTACAAAAATAACCCAGATACATCTCATCTTGAACAAGAGCTAAGTGAATGTCAGCTTCCATTAACGTGGCAAGTGTGTAATAATGTTGTACCATTAATCAACTGATGATTAATACATATTCATATGTTATCAAATATGCCTTCATTCAGTCAGTGAGCATTTCTAAACATTCATGTGTACAAGGACATACTTGAATGTTAGCAAGCATCTGTATATGATCATACATACACTATGCATGAAAAAGTCTGCAGTAAACACCACCATGACACCAACACATTTAGTGAATGTGATTATTTTTTTTTTGTTTATCCTTTTGAGAGCGAGTCACAGGCCTGCTTATTGGCTGTTGTGTTTGCCTTTTCCCTTTGGCAACTACTCTGGCCTTAACTGTACCACTTGTACTGGCCTGTGCAATTTCTGTGGCACTGGGTGTGGGCAGTTGCACTTCAGGGGCACTGGGTGTGGGCTGTTGCACTTCAGTGGCACTGGATGTGGGCTGTTGCACTTCAGGGGCACTGGGTGTGGGCTGTTGCACTTCAGGGGCACTGGGTGTGGGCTGTTGCACTTCAGGGGCACTGGGTGTGGGCTGTGGCACTTCAGGGGCACTGGGTGTGGGCTGTGGCAGTTGTGAAGCAGTTGATAAACATTGCAAGAGTGATGGTGGAGCAGTTTCTTGTTTTGGTGTTTTAATCTTTTTCCAAAAGCTGGTTAGTAGTAATTGTTGCCCTAACTTTCTTTTTCGTGTCTCATTTGTAGGTGTCGGTTCCAGATTTTGAACAGATGTAAGCGGTTGGATGTTGAGAGGGACCTGCACAGAACTTGCACCTACTGTACCGGTATCATCCAGAACTTGGGAATGAAGAACTGATGACTCAGGAGAAAAAGTTGCAGCATGTAAAGATCCATCCTCAGATGGGGTAAAGTGGAATTGTTGTTCTCTTGCTGTCATTCGCAACTGATTTGCTAGGCTGACATTCAGAACTAGTGCTTGTAATGTCCTGTTTACATTTTGGATTTCTTTAGGAACTTGGATGATGACTTTTTGAATTTGTGACAGTTCTGATATTGACCTTTCATGCATACTTTCATGCAGGACAGCATCCTTTCAAGCACTGACATTATTTCTGAATGGCGACGATTTTCTTCACCCAAGATTCGTTCTTCAGAAGCTGCAATAGCTGAGTAGGTGTCACGAGCAGGAGGACTTGAATGCTGTGTTAATCCAGGCGTGGCAACAGCTTCATGGTCACTTGAGTGAATTTGTCCTTGAGCGGTAACATCTGGTTCTACAAATAAAGAAAGACATTATGAACTGCCATGGAACTTTCACTTGTTTTTCAATCTAATGATAGTTGTTCTCATAGTGGAACACATAACATGTTTCCATAATTTTTAATTTGTGTCCAATTAAAAGATGATGCTTGAAGTAACAATGATGTTTTGACTCAGTCTGAAAGAAGAATGAATGAAAGGTTGTTGTAACCTCACAACTCCTAGCTGATAGGTTACAACACACACAATACATGTTGTCAGGAAACACTACATCTTCTGTGACAATAACTTATGTGAAGTTAATTACATGTGAAAGGCATTTATTTTGCGTGGCACATGAAATTCGACAAATGTACACATTAGATGTGCTGCACCTCAAACACTCACCTTCCATGCTTGATGATGACCTTGATGAGACAGGTGATGAAACATGTTCAGTGTCAGGTGTCCCAGGAGCTGCAGGAGCAACTATATAGAAGAATAACATTAGAATGTTATTGACATGTGTACATAATTAGCATGAAGTTTGTGTAGTGGGAGTATTTATGGCTAAATATCAGCATCACATAACGAAATGACAATGATATGTTTCAGGCAAGCTGTACATTATCCATCTTAACATAAATGTACATGTGAACCTAATTGGCACATTTATTTTCAACACCATACAACATACAATGTTCATGCAGGAATGCTTTGTAAAATTAAGTGTTCTGTTGTACATACACTGCATATGTTGTGTAGTAATCTAACAATAATAATGTACATCACTACCATGACTGCAAAGTTGACTCTGCTTATAATTCAGTACCTAATTGTGGAAATTTGAATGAATGTTTTTAGTGATCTGTGTGAACATTTAAGAGAAGTAGGTGTAGCGCTCAATGTGGCTGACACTCATCAACACATGCAGTGTGTCGCTCACAGATGCTACTGGTGTGATAAGGTCACGTATCTATAAGGTAAAAAGAAGATATGCGTGAACGAATGACTAACGTACGTTTTCATATATAGTGGCCTGGTGGTTGAAAGTATTCAGACAATTACCATTTCTAATGAATATGATTAACTTCTGTTCACCTTGTCAGCTTGTAACAACTGTAGTCCCTCCCCAAGACGTGACACCACCCTGACCTTTTATTTGGTTCCACCACCTGTAAGCTGTCCCACAAGACTTGACCCTACCATGACCCTTTGATCTGGCTCTGTGCCCGACCTCACCCCTCTGTTCACCTCTATGCTGTGATTACATAATAATTGCAGCTGGTTTCACACTTGAGCGAAATAATCATCTGAAGTGAGCTACATATGAACACAATTAAATACCATATGGTACATGTTCCTATTTATGCTCTCATTATAGTACATGAAGCGAAAAAAGAGCTTTAATAATACATAACCAAATGTGTTTGTGCAAATTATTAATGTTCGCCTTTCAATGCACAATCTTCCATGCAAGACTTGATTAGGCAGTAATGGCCTGTTTATAGGTGAAACATAGATTATCACTAATTTATATATATATATATATATCTGTGCACACAAATGTCTAATTCACCTTTTCATGTATGTGTCGATACATATATACATATAATACATATATACATATAATATATATATATATATATATATATATATATATATATATATATATTATATGTATATATGTATTATATGTATATATGTATCGACACATACATGAAAAGGTGAATTAGGCATTTGTGTGCACAGACACAGTATAACGAAGTTATACATTACTGTGACAAACAATGAGTGCGGATGTGCTTTGTGGTTATGCATGTTAACCCATTGTTTGTACAAAGATTCACACATACATTCAGCTTTGAACTATAGGGCAAAGATGTTGAATGCTTTGTAAGGTAGAAGGTTGCAGTGTGTGCTATTTGGAACATCAGTACACATAATCCCTTCATGCAGGTCAAGTTGTGTATGTTTACTCATAATGATGTCATCCACAATAGCTGAGCCAATACATGTTTCCAACACACACACACACACACACACACACACACACACACACACACACACACACACACACACACACACACACACACACACACACACACACACACACACACACACACACACACACACACACACACACACACACACACACGTATATTAATTTTTTATTTTTGTAGGACAACTAGATATAAATATATATAGATAGATAGATAGATAGATAGATAGAGAGAGAGAGAGAGAGAGAGAGAGAGAGAGAGAAACATATATACAGATACATATGTAGGTATGCTTATATTGGGAAGAAAGTATAAGTAGCAGCAGAAATATAGATAAGAACTATAACCTACGACACACCTAGTACAGTAACATTTGTCACTTGGTGGAAATGGAGCCAAATAAATTACGATATCTCTGTCCCCTGGCAAACCCTCCACGACGACAGGAAGAAATGTTTCCCGCATCTGCTCCTCCAATGGTGTTAAGATTAGAGATTGTGCTGGCGGCCCACCTCCAGTGCCAGAAGCATGCATCCATTGTGTTTGGATTTTTTCTTTAAGTTTGCCCTGATATCATCGAATCTCTTGCGACAATTTGTCCGGTCCCGGACATGATTCCCACACGCACACACAGCCAATGTTATTTGCTCGCACATTTCATTTTTGGATGCTGAACTTGTCCGCCCTTGAAATACATACATAATATATGACGTCAATTATTATTAGAAAAATGATCAGTTGCCTAAACTGCTACCTGTTCCAAGAGATACCAAACATGCTGGTTTAGGTGGAATTTGTGTTGCACATGAGCATTTACGTGTAAACATACAAATGTAAGGAAGCTTGCATGAATATTGTATGAACTTTGGCAAACTTTTTAGACTGATTGTTATGGTCGTTATAAAGCATGAAGGAATATGTGTGTAACAATTAACTTTAATTGATAGATATTATAGAATAATATTGTGATATTAAGACTTCTCACATGACCTAGGATAACATGTCTTTGAACAATCAATGCAAAGATAGACTTACCTAGTAAATGGCCATACAGAGAGTCATAGTGCTCTAAAATCCCTGTGACAAAACTCTGTTTTCCTCTTCATTGAACCGAGGATTACATGGCCGCTCCAGACGTTTCTTCCGAACACGTGCAGGCCCAGAGCTTGGCTGCTGCTGACTGGACTCTCCTTCTTCCAATGGAAGAGACTCCAAAAGCGGACCACCACCAACCAACCCACCACCAGTTACACCAACAGCACCAGCAGCAGACACCCCATCAGCACCAGCAACAGACACCACAGCCGCACCAGCAACAGAGCCACCAGCAGCACTCGCACTCCCAGCAACACAAGTCGCACTTGCAGCAACAGCACTCCCCTGAATCCTACGTTCACTCAGACGCATACTCACACGACTATCAGTACCACTCACACCAGCATCACTTTTCCCACGCCTTGCGGCCATACCTCTAGAACTCAGAAAGAACAGAAAAGAAATTTAAAGAAAATCGCACTGAACACTTACAAAGTGAAAACAAGACAAAGATGTTAACAAAACAACACAGGACAAACCTCTCACAAAACACCACAACTCTCTCAGTCAATATGAAATATGTAACTCGCCCAGCTCTGTGTGTCTCTCTCTCTCTCTCTCACTCCCAACAACACAGAGAATGAATACAAATACACGCTGTCTTTAAATGGGCCGCTCAATCCAAAACATGCTTGCTTTGGCAGATTCAGCAAGAAGTATCATTGGTGAACCTAACACCACCCCGCCATGCACGCCGATACACCTGTGTGTGATCGGCAAATCATCGGCAGAGTAGGAGCAAATGTTTTCGGCTTGATTCGGAAGGGATTCAGCACTTATTGCATATGGAGAGGGAAAATCGGCAGAATCATGCCGATAAGGTACATTTGGCGATTGCACTTTTTCGACGCTTACTGCATAGAGCCCTAAGTCCCGATCAGCTAAAAACTTTGTTTTTGTTCATATTTCAATCAGTTCTTAGACTATTTTAAATGAATAAATGACAATTTATTTTACCAACTTGTTTTGCTCAGTGATATAAACCCGCTTTAAAAGGTGTCAATGCCTGGTCTCCTGTGACATTGACTACTACTATTGAGCCAATTGTCCAATAAACTCAATTGGTGACATAGGAACTTCTGTATATAGAGGATTTGTCCACAGAGTCCTTAAAGTAGTCATTATTATCATGTAATGATGTGATCAAACATGAGAATACTGAGATGGTGTTTCACACTAACATTATTGCAGCCAATACATTGTTCCAATCCTTAGCGAGCAATCTATGTACCAGCCACCCCACGGATCTACTTACATTGATAACATTACAGCTAGCGGACATTTCTGTATACAAGTGGAACAGCAGCCGTAATTATGTTGCCATTATCATGACAAAGATGGGGTATAAAAACATCATTCCCCCGATAGGCGGTGACACCTTGAGAAAGTGTCATCGGATGGAAACCTACATTGGTGTGTGATGCCTAGCCATAGCTTCTTTGTCCACCGGGTGTGCGGCTGCCTTCTGTTTGCTCTGGGTTCCTCTGTCTGCCTGTCTGTCTTCTTGTTGCTCCTGTCTCTGTCCATTATAGCTTCTACTTCCTGGTTGTTCAATTGCCTTTGCTTGAAGTCAGACTCCTTCAGTATTGCTCATTGCCTCTGATTCCTGATCTGTTCCTGTACCTGTACCTGAGTCTGTTCACAGTAAAAGCCCTTGCTAGTAATCTGGCTTGTCCCTGTTTGTTCCTGCTCCCCGGTCTCAGTCCCTGCTCCCTATTCTCAGTCCCTGTCCTGCCCCGCCTGTCCTGTTCCAGTCTCCTCGTTGCCGACCTCTGCTTGTTACCTGACTTCGCTACCTGCCGCCTGCCTCGGACCCCTGCTTGTTACCTGACTTCGCTACCTGCCGCCTGCCTCGGACCCCTGCTTGTGACCCCTACTACGCTCGTGCTGTTCCGGCCACCGAGATCCTACCCGCCACAGGAGTCTCCCGTGACAAGGGGTGAGCTTAGAGGCTGAACTATCAGCTGTTAATTACATTAATGCTTACCCTGAGAATCGCAAGGGAGATATTTATTGATTATACACTAACAGGGATGAAAGAACCACCAGTACTAACAACAACTATATCGAACGTAGCAATATTCTGAATCCTGAATTATTAACGGCTAATGATCTGATGGAAAGATCAGGGTTATACTCACCAGTTGGACTTTGCCTGTGTTCACGTACCATTGTCGGGCAAGGCATTTCGACTCTGTGGGGAAAGATCATAAACCAATCAGTAAACAGCCAGTATTAATATAGGTTAACTCTAAGCATTATGGTACAACATTAAATTTGGTGTGCTTATGAAGATGTCTGAGATTAACGTGCCTGGAAGAAAGCAGATGACTACTGCTGCGCCAGCCTTTATTCTAAAACTTCTCTGAGCTTTTGTCGTTGCATCTCCTGTATTCCACGCACTATAAATGTTGCATCCCCCTTGTTCATGCCGCATTCGTGCTGCCCAGCACCCACGGTTGATCCGTGGTTGATCTGCGGTTAATCTGTTTAATTACTGGTTTCGTATTTAATTGGGGGCAATTCTTCGCGTATCCGAAGATATTCATGAATTGTAATTAATTCTAATGTGTACACTACTTGTGCTATAGTAATGTGTCGACTTGCAGGTATTTAAAAAAAACAAGTCTACCACAGTGGTCCATTGTGAATTGACCTTGGTACTGAAGAAGTTACTGTATCAATTTAGGCGTTTCATAATAAAAACTCAATGCTCTGTGTCTTTTTTACACAATTGCCGACCGACTCATTCAGTACACAGCAGTACGTGTGCAAAAGACCTGACTGTACTTATGCATGTTTAATATGTACTGCAATTAATGCAGCAGATGATAAAATGGCCACAGTTACTGAAATCTATGATTATTTCATCGCAAAGTATGACTTTTTAAAATTTTCACCTGATGCTCGTGGGTGGAAGCGTGCAATAAGGAAAAAGTTAAGTAGCGATCCGTGTTTTTTTTTTATTGCCCCTGCACACGGAGTTAGAGGAGGGTATTGGTGTGTGATTCCAACTTTTTCCAGTATCTGTGATCATGGAGACTTCAAAAGGAGAAAGGTCAGATTTAATCAAAATAAGATTTGTCAATCCCAGGCCAGCAATGTAACGGCGCCAGCACCGGCTTACAATAACGGTCCGACTTTCAGTGAAAACCTGGTGACTAGCAACCCTTGCTATCTGTCCCAGCCAGGATACCTGCAAAACTTCCAGCCAGAGCCTGATTTTACGTACAGATACCAGCAAGCTTCCATGTACCAAAAAGATTTCCAGCTTCATCAGTTGTCAACTACAGGTGTAGCAGGCCCGCTTTCACCTGTCAACTACGTGTATAATGAAGACTACAGGAGTGACAGTGGCTCATCACCACCCATTTGGCAAAGTCTATAATGAAGGTAAATACAGTATAATTTACTACAGTAACTATCTGTATTACACTACCTGTATTACACTACCTGTGTTACACTACCTTTAGTTGAAGCTGACGTATTTTATTCTTTTTTTTTTTAAATATCAAGACATTATCCACACAGACAAGTGATTATTTACTGCAGATCGGTCCGTTCTCCTGTAATCAATCGCTTTGCTCAAGGTTATTTAGTTCTATTATTTTATTCACAATTCTAGAAAATGTTGTCCAGCAATACTGTATGATTGGCTGAGCAGTTACTACAGTAGATACTGAACAATTGGTGGACAGCTAGGCACATGCGTGTAATGTATGTCTCATGGTACCTTGTTGAAACGCATATGCGTATCATCACATCCCTATCCCCCAACCACCTCGCACGCAAAGTCTTACTACAGTAACAAGGCAACGGTAATGCAACCGCTTGTCAACACCCCTCCCCCGAGCCATTCATGAAAATTCTTGTAGCCTTCTTGAAGGAACCATTACAATACAGTATGTGAAATGTTATACTTACTGTATGTTTTATAAAAGGTGACACAATGAAACAATGAAACAATTTTTAAAATCAACTTTTTTTATTTTTTTGAGTAAAGGCGTTATTTTATAACTTTTGAACAACAGAACAAACAAATAGCAGCAACAACAGAAATATATCATATACTGTACCAGTAATCATGTTATTTTTCTCAGAAAATAAACTTTGTCATCAAGCGGAGAAAGGCAAAAGGAGAGATTTCGATGGACCTACAGTATAATATCGCTTTTTTGAAAAGTTGCTTGCGCATTGATGAATGTAATTTAAAAATCCAAGTACTGTAGGGCAACAATTTAGTGACAGTGCAATTTTTATTGATTAGGATAGAATAATTAAGAGCTTTATAGAAAACCTTAAACAGTATGCTGCTGTTTTCATATTCTATACTTTTTTACATCCTGTACAGCAATACACTTGCATGTTGAATTAACTCTTATAAGAGACCCCCAAAATAAAAATGTATAATCTTTTATTCTATACAGTATGTGTTTATTCTACAGTATATGTATTCTATATGTATTGTTTTAATACTGTTTTGATTTAATGCGCATGTGTGTATGTCTCATGGAACCTTTTTGAAACGCATATGCGTGTCATCACGTTTAGGCGCATTCGTGTATGACTTCTCATTCAATGTGAATTTGAAGTCTGAAAAAAAACCCTTTTTTTCCGTTTCTCGACATGGGCTTGCATAACAATTTTTGCTATTCTGAGAATCAATCACTACTGTAGCTTTTTAATTCTACACTAGTCATGTATGTACTTTATGAGGTGGGTGGCATACTGTGATTTTTATTTGCGGGTGTGTGGTTCAAAACATTATGATGACCTGTTGAAAATATTTATTTGAACTAATAATCCAGCATAGAGCCCTCTCCCCCTCCCCCCCCCCCCACACACACAAGGCTAAAGTAATTCTACTTCTTATCGACACGTCCCCCAAATCATTCATTTGTAATGGGTGGCTGTGTCTTAGTTTTATCTTCCCGAGCGTGCTATCACATTTATGCACATGCGTGTATGTCTCTCACATCCCCCCGGTAACGGTAATGCAACCACTTAACAACACCCCCTGATTGAAATTCTTCTTTACCTGGACAATACCAGGAAGAATACTTTGTATTAGATCTGGCGCAAAGAATTTAAATCAGATTTAGAACGATGCAGCTGATTATAACAGATCAATTATGAGCATCCTTCCTAGTATTGTACAGGTTATTAAGACTTTTAATCAATGTTAGGACCTGTGAACTATGGTCTTGCCTTGGAGGGTCTCACAGGCTTACAATGCTTTGGCAAAAGTGTTAAACTAAATGACCCTTTTATTCAAGAGATATATAGGTATTTTACAGTTTATTTTTGTCATTGGATGTAGCACTGGGCTTTGTCTGTGTTTTTTTGTAGTTTTATCTCATCACTACTCACAATGAAACCCAAGGCTGTCAAATGAACATAATCTTTCCTGCAATACATGGAACTCTATAGGCATTGTAGTCTGTGATCTTATCACACCACAGACAGCAGCCCAGTAGTCCAAGTGTGTATTAGCACCTTTCAAAAGGAGTATAATTTATTTGTCTTTGTATTATTGCTATTTTGTCTAACTATATTTTAATTATTAATATTTTTAAAGTTTATATTTTAATTATTACATCATTACATCTGTACTAGGAGTGCTATAATAGGAGCCACCCTTTTCCCTTATCTCTTGTAAATCTTTGTCTAAGAATTTAGAAATACATTTTGCCACATGCATTACATTTACAAATACGAAAAATAGAAGTAAAAAAGGGTGGAATGTACTATTGCTGCTTTTATTGCTGCCACAATATAAAAAAAAATAGGCTATTTAAATATCCCCAGATCTTTGTGTAGACACAAACCCTCAATACAAGGTTTATACCAATATTTTCTTTCATGTATATTGATCTGAAGTCGTGGCATAAAATCAATATTGGCTCCTTGAAACTGTGGCATGAAATCTGTCAAGACCCAATAACAAATTAGATGTCCCGGGATGGATAGTAACAGGTTGTGTGATTATGCAGATGTGTCCCACATTAATGGATACATTAAAGTGATGGCATTTTTTTTCTCATTGCCGTCTTGCTAATGGGCAGTTGATGTGAGAAGTTCCCCATGGTAAGATAGTGTAATAGCCTTTATTTAAAATGTTTTAACCAAATCTTTGTCAAAGGCAACTCACAAGGTTTTTATCTGTCAGACATTGCTTATACAGAACATCTTTATAGCAAATCAAAATATACATATTATTTTAATATGAGAAATAATGTTTGAATGAGTCTCTATTGCATAGTAACACTTTAATAAAAATCTAATAAATAAGCAGTTTTGTTTTATAAGTGGCAGCTGGTTGAAACCAGTTTGTGGTGAATACACTTCTATTTTCTTACTTGTCCAGCCATGCAATTTTGTATGGCTTATTTTCCCTTCCTCATTCCTCTAGATATTACGAAATATAGAACAAAAAAGACTCAAAGCTCTCGTGAGTTATGTGAAAAGAGAAAATAACACACAATAGTGCAACACAGTATATAAATTTTTTTGTATATGAACAGTAAGACAGCGTCAAATGTACAGTAATCACACACTCTAAATTATTTTCAGCATTAGGAACCAACAGTGGAAAGTATGGTGATGATCTGGGTGTAGGAAAGGATCAGAGAGTACTCTAGAATGTTTGATATGAAAAAGATAGAATGCCGACATAGCATAATTCAATAAAAACACTGTATATTAGCAAGACAAAATAAAATCAATGTATTGACAAATTGTACATTGATAAAGAGTGTTGAGAGCTCGCAGGCTCCGCGGTAAGAACAGACAATCTTCCCGCTCGGCCACCTCCACGTAGAGTCAGTACAGTCCCTTCACCAGGCAACCAGCTTCTTCAGGAGTCAATATTCAAGTGTTTAGAAGTCCGTTTTTAAATAGACAATACAACCATTTTCGCATGGATGCTATGATGTTATCGCGTGCCGTATGTGTTGTGACATCAGATGCATCCTGATGGACTGTATTACGCTTTGTTATGACAATAAACTAAACTTTAACACAATGTTATGATATGCAGTTAACGTTTAGGAGTAGTACAGTAGTCTGTATCAATGAGAGACAAATTAGATACAATAGACATGAAACATAATACAAAGGGGAGACTAGGCTAACACATATCATAATAGCAAAAATTAGAGATAAAAAACACTAACTGCATCTATCCAGAAATATTATGAAATAACAGAATAGAAGGGAGGAAGGATACTGAACTGCTAGACTTACTAAGGATCATTAGCACATGAACACTCTTGAAGCATCGCTATTTACTCTAGGATTCAAGGAAAATAGAAGAGATAAGAGAGCATTGAATTGTACGAGTCCACATATTAAAAAAAACATATCAAAAAGGGAAAGGTTGAGTGAGGAAATAAATCAGTGCAGATAAAGAGAAGGACTAAAAACAGAAAAATAAGAAAATACATCAGAGTAGATAATAATAATAATAATAATAATAAATATTAAGAGCACATAATATACAGAATAAAGAGATTTAATGTACCATACAGTGGTAACCAAATGGAAGAGAAAGAGAAAAAAGAAGCTAATAATAATTAAAAATTTTTTTTTGCAAAATTGCCTTTGTTATCTTTGTAGAAAGTGATTTGAGGTTTAAGGGTGTGAGGAAGTTTCCATATTAGGATTCATCACAGAATATTTATTCAATAAGGTGACATTGGACATACAAGTACAAGTTTAATTCCAAAATAAAAAGCTGTTCTTAAGTATGTCCACTGATTCTAACTACAATAATTGTCTAAGACTTACATTAGCTATACAAGATGTTTACTCAATTAGAGTAAAGCTCTAGATAGTCTGTAAATTGAAGGGAAGCTACAAATGAAATGTTTATTTTACTTATTTGCATGTCACGGCACAGAAGCCTTGTTTGCAGCTGAACAACAACATGTGACTATGTGATGCATTTTTGGGGCACTTATGGAAGATGTACCGTACAGATACTCGCACAGTTTATTTATATTTACTGTACAGAAAATACCACTTATATGACCAACAACCAACAGACAGTTTATTATCTTGAGTTGACACACCTTTCCCTAAGTCTGAAGAAATAGACCAAAAACACATTGCATGTATTATTGCTTTTCCTTTTATGGATCAGGAATAGCCGCCACCTCATTATACTGTACATAGTGCTGCATGCATAACATCATTAGTTGGAGAAACACCTACTGTTTTATAAACTCGCAATGACCATTTTCTACCTAGTGGCAAATTGTTTCTGGACCTTCCAGCACTACAGGAAAAAAAAAACTGTTGTGTAGTTTTTGCCGATATATTCTTTTATATGAGAGCGGTGCTGATTATTTTTAGGTTTAAAGCTTTTTAAAATTACATTATTTATTAATGCAAACTGTTCCACTGACTTTTTAAGTACGGTTGTTTCCATTGTTATACTTTACTTTTACCAAGAGCACCATTTTAACATGCAACTGAAAGATGGCAAAAATTAAAAGAAACATCCGGTAAATATATTTTCCTTTCAATTATTTCTGGAAGCATTCCTCAAAGAATGTTTACTAACCTCCCTTTCTCTTTTCCTCCGGGTGACTGTTTCATCTTTTTTTCCAGCATACTTTAGCATCACTGCACAATGCTGCAGTTGACAGTTTTTGTTCAAACAGCTTTTGATAATTGAAAAAGAGAAGTTGCTAATGGCCATTTGGATGGAACTATTTCAGTTTTGGAATGCTACTGAAAACCGTCAATCTCATCCTATTCGTCAGTGTCTTTAACTTGTGTGACAGTTTAGATAGCCCTTTATAAAGGATAAAATTTCATTTCTGGTGTATTTCAGCAGCTATGAAAAGTTATAACAAAAAGTCAGAGTCAATAGATCTCCTGTACATTATGTATGTTTGTAGATCATTATTTTTTGCACTTTTTCTATAGCATTTGTTATGATAATGATTGCTTTTAAGTGCTTTCATTCCTCCTTTGTTGTAAACTTTTTATGGTTGGTAAACATTATAGAAGTACGAATGTGACATTTTAAAGATTTTTTTTATGGAGTTACGGTTTCCTATGGTAAAATGCATATAATTTGCAAAAAAAGGCGACATTCGCAAATAAATAATTTGTTTTTCTCTCGCTCTCTCTCAATAGTCCAGATGTTGTCGATTTAGCTGCATTTTTGTGAGCCCTGAAAGACCAATATCTAGAATATAATTCTTCAGCAATTGAATATTACGTAACATTTGTTTATAATTCATCAAAATGGACACTTTTTTTTTCTTCTTTTGTTTAGGTTGAAGTTATATTTAATGCACAATTATACCCAAGAAAGATCAAAAGCAAAACGCTATCTGTTATGTTTCACTAAAATGTATTTCTTTATAACATAATTATATTCCCACCAACAGAGAACACACATATATTGTTTTTATTATAGATAACTAATCAATTCTGATTGTTGTGTCCTCCTAAAAAAATTATGTGGAGCTCATTAGTTCAATAAAATAAATGTAAGATGTCAAGTATAAATTTAAATAAATTCTAATGTTACTAAGTTCCATGCTGTTTTTCTTAAACTTATATATATATAATGTTTATACCTGTACAGTATGTATCTCCTGCAAACATGATTTGTTCAAGTGCATGCTTTGCAGTGTATTATATTCCATTGTTCAATAGTGCATGTAATGCATTACAAATGGTGTCACTATTTGTATAAAAAAAAAAATCTGAATAAACAAAATGCAGTATAGCCCTTTCAACATATGGTAAACTGTTAATTGAAAGGAAAAGATAGCCAAAACTACTGAACCCAGAAGCAGATAAGCAATCTAACAAATATGCTTTAAAGTCACTAGTGAGCAATTGCATTTTGCTGTCAAACGTGTTAGTATTCTACAATACGATGTGCAGAAAGTGTAGTGTTTCCTATGAGGAAACAAAACATATTTTGTGCTACTGTATGTATTAAGTACTGTACATTGGTTATAAAGTCCAGTCTAAAACTGTAGCAAGACAGTTTTTCAATAGTCCCAATCTTGCATCAATGTGAAGTTTAATAGATTTGCCATGTATCTGACATAAGTTTCATAGGCAATTTAATTTAATCTTAATATTGTAAAAAAAAAACTTGATGGGAAAGAAAGAAATGTTATATCTTAATAATTTATTTATTTATTTAGAAAATGTTTTACCAGGAAGTAATATATCGAGAGTTACCTCTCATTTTCAAGTATGCATGTATGTTTCAAGTATGTAACAGTGTGTATGAAGTTGCTGAAATAATCATATTTATTTCCAAAAGTGCACTGCAGTGTACTTCATAAAACAGTACACAACAAAATACAGTATTTTTGAATGCATATGTCACTGCTGTATAAAGCTAATTTGATGTTTGGAGACTGGAGCACAGGGTCATAAAGCAAATTGTTATAACAATGTTTACACTGGGATTCACTCACTTCAAATATCAGTGACCTTACCACTGTAGTACTGTACCTTTTTTTACACATCAACAAAGGGAACAGTGAAGCTACAATATTGAAGGACATTTCTAACGTATGGTTATTTATGTTCTTCAATAATAATTATATAAAAAAAATAAACCAGTGGTGTTTATTTTCTATGCAAGGCCAATGAAAATAATATCATGTACATCTTAAGTCAGATGACAGTTTTACAAAATAAAACTACTTAAATGGTCTCTTTCTATCTTAATACCTCAAACAATGCTCCAGTGGTTTGCAGCCCCATTGTGATATTTGTACTATTATCTTACACGCCAACTACTGACAGCTTGAGAATCAGATCTTGCCAGGAGTCAAGGGGACAACAGGTCTACACATCAGTAATCATATTTACAATGTTTAGCATCTGGTAGACTAATTTAATCCGCTCTGATTCTGTCAGTATCTGCATTTACAGTATGCATAGCCAAAAAAAACCAGAATGCCGTAATGATGAAAGAAGCTAAAAATATATGTTTTTGGTCAGACAAAAAGTAGAGGTGAAACATCAGATAAATATATAAGAGATGGTATAGTTCAACATTTTTAATCAGATACAATACATCATATACTGAAATAATGTAGTTTTATATACTACTAATTGATAATATTTACATATTAATATAAGAACAAAGCACCCTAGAGAAAAGGTTATACTGTAACTGTGCTCTGTATGGTCAACATGAAATGGGGTCTATGATAAAAATAAAGTAAAATCTGTGCGATCGCCTGTTAGAGGCACGCAGTGAAAGTGACTGATTCAGTCATTTCTTACTGTGCATCTCTTACAGACAGATGTAACCAGGTAGGATTCACAAAGCGTGAGTCCTATTCAGATACAGGAACCCCCGCTGTGTTATTCCCGATGGGCCATTACATTTCCAAACTGGGACTTCCCGAGCACAGGTGAAGAAAACACGGTGCTGCAGAGGATGTAGTGGTGGCAGAGCGACCAACCATAATACTGCATCTGTATCATCCCCTAAATATTAGCACAGAGTCCGTTTTTTGACGCAAATAGCACTGCAATATATCTACGACAGATTGTGTCTATATATTATTTTGTGCCCTATATTTTTCATGTCTGCCTTGGTCTAAGATGATATTTAGGGGTCTATGTATAAATACAAAAGGGGGGCAATGGTGTGGCAAAAAAAACCGGCACAAGATGTACAGTATGAAACAAAAAATCCATTTGTATTCAATAAATCTGTGTATGATAGATATAGTGCAGTTATTTTGCCTTAAATTTCTCCACTTTGACCTTGATACATATGCTCCTAGGGATTTCTGGAGCATGTGGGAGGAGCATTATGGCTGATTTACATTTGCATGTTGGCGCAGGTATGGAAATGATAGGAAAGCAGGCCCAGCAAAATAAGAATAGTGTAAAAAGAAGGTACAGTAAGCAATGTCATTATCAATTCAGTGTGTTAAAATGCTAAAAATCCAGAAACAAAATAAAACTTGGCTGCCATATCAATATTTTTGTAATTAAAAAAAAATGTAAAGTACAATTGGTGTGATTGAAAGTTAACATTTAAATTGAATAAGAACCAAAAGACCATTGAGACAACATATCTTGGAGCACGTATTAAATATTAGAAAGGATAGAAAGGATTTAAAGACAAACAAATGTGTAATTCCACAATCTATATCTGTATTATTAGTTAGCTAACCAGGTTTTAAGCAGATGAAAACAATATTAAGTATATTAAGTATATACAGTAGTTATTCTGACTTGCACAACACAATCCTCTCTCTCCCCCTGTCCTTTCTTCCTCCCCTCTTTCCCTTCACATCCCCCCTCTCTTTCCTGCACCCCTCAATCCCTATCCACCAACACATCTCTCTCTCTCTCTCTCTCTCTCTCTCTCTCTCTCTCTCTCTCTCTCTCTCTCTCTCTCTCTCTCTCTCTCTCTCTCCCTCTTCTCTCTGTCTCCCACCTCTCTCTCACCCACCCTCCATTTCCCAACCTCACCTCTCTCTCACCCCTGTTACCCCCATCCCTCTCTCTCCCCCCCAACCTTATCTATCTCTCCCCCACCATTCTCTGTTCCCTCAGACCTCTCTCTCCCCTACCACCCTTTCCTCTCTTCCACCCCTACCACTCTCTCTTTCCCACCATACCCCCTCTCTCTCCCCCACACCTCTCTCTTCCTCCCTAATGCTCTCTCACCCACCTCACCCCTATCTCTCCCTTCCCAATCCCCTCTCTCTCTAACCCCAACTCCTCTTTCCCCTCCATCCCTCTCTTTTCCCTCCTACCCCTCTCTATACCTCTAATCCCCTCTCTCTTTCTCCATCCCCTACCCCTCTATCTTCCCACCTACCCCTCTCACACTCCCTACCTCTCTCCCTTTCTCCACTCCCAGCCCCTCTCTCCCTTTCTCCACTCCCAGCCCCTCTCTTCCCCACCCCTATCTCTTCCCCTACCCCCTCTATATTTCCACTACCTGCGTTCTCTCCCCTCTACCCCTCTATCTCACCCTGACCCCTCTATCTCACCCCACCCCTCTCTTTTCCACTCCTACCCCTCTCTCTCCCATCCCTCTCTCTGTCCCCACCTACCCCACTTTCTCTCTCACATCACACATCTTTCTATCTCTCTCCTTCACCCTCTCTCCCCCACCTCACTCTCACCCCTCTCCACTCCCCTTCCCCCTCCCTCTCCTTCCTCCCCACCTCTCTCTCAAACACTCCACCCTCTCTCTCAACCACCCCTATCTCTCCCCCTCCTTTTTGCTCACTCCTCGTGTGTTTCCACCCCCCCCCCACATCTTACACCCCACCCTCCATTTTTTCACACAGAACCCCCTCCACTGACTTGAATAGCAGTTAATACTGCAGTGGAGAGGCAGATAAAAGCAGCCTTCTCTGCTTCTAGCCTCCGCTTCCACCACCCAAAATGTGCAAACCCTAGATAACTACCTAGGACTAGGTTGCCTAGCGGTTGCACTGGCTCTGTATCTATCTATGTCAGTGCTTTTATTGTTCAGTCAATGGAAATAGTATATATAAAGAAATGTGCGACTAATGTTACGTTTGGTTAAGGTTTTCTGCATTGTTTTTTTCCACCATCTTAAAAGTGACAAATTACATGTTATAGTGCATCAATTTGTATCAACGGAACGGTCATTCTCATTAATCCTTACATTGTCATTTGTAATATGCTCTTTCAAAGATAAAATACGCTAAATTATTTAACAGGATAATACTCTTGATAATGTACATATGGTGGAAATCACACAAAGTAAATATTATTATTTTTTTTATGCAAATGTTTCATTGCAGACTCAATTCTTCATACATAGCCCCGAACACATCACCTTTTTCACAATGGGGAGTACACATTTGTACAGTGATTGCTGAATTTAATTTGCAACTGTGGTTCAATTTATAACCAATAATAATTGTGCCAGTGAATATGCAGCGCAAACTGGCAATCTCAGTAAACAATTTGTCTATTGAGTCGTCACAACCAGACTCAAAAACAATACAGTACTAATGTATAGGAATATCTTATTTTTAAATTATACAGTTCATCTATTATATTTATAGCTCACAAGGGGAGTTTGGTTTAATTACAATAATATGAAAGGAAATATATAAATTACAGTATAACACTATTCATTGGATTATAATGCAGAGCACTCTTTTACCTACTGTCCATAAATTAGATTGTTGTCATAATATCACTGTTGTCAAAAAAATATTTTTGTCTGTAGAAATAAATTAGTAAAGTTCTTAACGTACAGTGGCATTAGCCCTGCATTTTCTGGTTGGCAATGTACTCAAATCTTTTTAGTGATATGCTTAAGAAAGTGCCAGATGTATGGCCGACAGCTTTTGCCTACTTGTTCACTAGCTGTCCAGGGAAACTCATGGGATTAAATAATGACAGCTGTTTTCTATTGATTGGCATGATGCCATGGTTAAATGGTCCATAAAAAAATTCTAATTAACATTTGAGTAGTGCAATCCAGTGTATCTACCTCAGACAGATTAAACGGCTGCCAATACCAAAGTGAGTTGTAATACTTTAAAAGTTTGGATAGTTTAAAATATAAATGTATGAATTGCTTTGCATTATATTTGAAAATTATGCATTTCACTTACATTTTATAGCTTTCAAATAAGAGTAGTAAAATCAAGTCATGAGAAGAATTCCATGTCTTCTAAAAATAAATCGTTTGCTAAAAGGACAATTAGCTGTGAAATATATATGGTTAACAATAGTAACACTCATTAATAATTTTAATTTTTAACAGATGACATTTTAAAGACATTAGATATTTTAGTTTTGTGAATTTAATTTAAACCTCCATATTTCTACAAAATTAAGTTCACATCTGGGAAAAAGAAACCATCTGCAGTAATTGTCAATGTTTACTATATGGGGGCACATGCATTGGATTCTTGTAATAGCTGCATAATCAGATGGCTAAACTGAGTCTGAGTCTGAAATACCACCTTGGGGTCTTAATCTGAGTCTGAAATACCACATTGGGGTCTTAATCTGGAAACTCTGCACACTTCTGAATATTGGTGATATGCCCCATAAACATAAAAGGATTTCTGTGAAAGAGGCTTAAGTTATTTTCCAAGTTAGAATGGTACTGTAGCTCCTCATTACATCTTGGGAACGTCTCTTTTAAATTGTTACTGTTAACCTAACTGTTATTGTTCTTTTATATTGTTACTGTTATCCTCACTGTCATTGTTATGTTATATTGTTACTGTTACCCTCACTGTTATTGTTGTTACCCTCATTTTCCCATTGTTATTATTGCTGAATCCATATAATATAACGAGTTCAAAAGATGAATTAGAATATCAAAATTGCAAATATAAAAACACTTTATGTTCATCTTTTTAAATAAAATTATACATGTAAAGGCTCACTTGTAAAGTGACACAATGTAACAATACAGTCATTGGCACAGACCATATATATTCACACAAAGCATTTTATAATTACATTTTCAATTACGGACCAAATAATTAGCCATTATTGAATTCCCTTCATTATTCCCCTAACTACATTTGGTAACCTAATTGTGTCTAAGGAAAACAATACAGAACATTGGAAACACAGTGACTATCAGGAAGTCTTTTTTTGTGTGATTTGAGCATGATAAATAAGATGCTGATACTAATCAACTTATCATTCATAACGTAAGACCAAATAAAAACGTGTACAATTGTATACTACTGTATAAAAGTTTAAGGGACAGATTTTTATAAAGTTCAAAGGGGAATTTTATTACCAAAAATGATGAAGACATAGCGTCTTATTGAATATAGAAATTATTAAAAGGAAGAGGTAGTGTTGAAAGGATGAAGTGGATGTAAAGTGCAGAGCGATGGAAGAGTACTTAGTCTACAGTATATAGAAGATTTCGAAGATTTTTCACCAGATATACTACAGTATATATTTTGGAAAGTTGTTTGTATGTTTGCTATACATTTGGACATCTCTAAAGATATTGTGACCAAATTTTGCGTCATGGTTCCTTAGATCAAGGAGAAGGTGTTTGGAAATTGGATACATGTTATTTTTAATTCTATGGGCCTATTCTAGTAGGTTTGATAATGTTACTGCTATCTCGAACGTTGTGACATTTTCCCACGGAACGGTTTGTCATTTGTGTTACCATGTTATTCGGAAAGAATCTGAAACCATCTCAAACCGTGCGGCAGGAAAATGCCAATACCGCTTTGTGTAGCAGCAAAGTGATATCAGATTTTTGCAGAGCTCTCCCCCTGTGATTTTCTCACAATCTGAGCTGCACAGAGAGAGTTGCGTCTCCATGCACAACTCTCACAGGTGATCGCAGTGTTTTTATTTTAATTTGAATACTAGTGTGTAGGATTGGTGGGTCTCCGAAGCTGAACAGCATTCATTTCAGGTCCGGGTTCTCCCTGCTTCCCGAGATACAGGCCCTGGTATGGGGTGTTGGTATCTCCTATGTGTTTAAATGTCCTGGTCCCATGACACGGGACATTTAAACATTGCATGGAGATACCAGCACCCCATAATGGGGCCTGTAACTCAGGAAACAGAGGGTCCACAGACCTGAAATTAATGCGGTTCAGCTCTGGAGACCCCCTGATCTCACACACTAGTATTCATATTAAAATAAAAACAGCTTCATTACCTTAGCAGCCATGCAAAGGCTAAGGCATTGAAGGGGTTAAACATGAATAGCCTGTTTATTGGGGGAAGATGGGGTGGATGGAGGGGGTAGGTGCCCCAGGATGGGTAGTTAAGCGTTCCGGGAAGGTAGCAGGAGGCGTTAACCCCTTCACTACCATACCTGTTGGAACCACTATCGTAATGAAGGGGTTAACCGCTCCCCCTACCCACCGGAGAGGCCTAATTATCCAACCTTGGGGCAACTACCTCTTTCACCCAATCCCTCTACCCCCAACAAACATTAAAAAAAAACAACAACCCTAATACCCACCTTCTCTACTCCAAACAATGCTCCCTCCCCCGTCCCCCCCCCCCCCCCCCCAACACGTACAGTAATGGGCAAAATTACAATTAACCAGATATGGATAATAGCAAATTTTCCCATTTAACGTCGAAACGTCGGATGGTTTGTGACTGTTACCAGTCAATAAAATGATCTTTTTGTAATACTGTATATTGTATTTTCCTTGGTGTGCTCGGCTACCCCTCTTCCAATTTAAAGTAAAACATTATCCAGCCAGCATAAAGTAAATAAAAATACTGGTGTACACAAAACTGTGTGTGTTTGTAGATGCGCTTAGTGGGGTTCGCTGATTATTCAGAGCAAATTCTTGTCTAGGATCTTAAATGAATGCACATATTAAATGTTATTTGTATTGCACCAATATCAACCCTACACAGCCACACAATAAACCCAATAACCGAAAGAATGATAGCAATTATATTAGAAAAAAATAATAGAATAGAATTGTGCAATATGACCAATAATAGATGTGTCCCTGTAGATGCAGACATGCAGCAAACCCAATAATGGCTTCCCTTAACACCCTTAAATGTGGATACTACTGTGTCCACACTTCAGCAAGTCTTACATATAAAGGGGATACAATCTGTAACTACACAGTATCTTCGAGTGTTTCTTGAGTTATGTATTGATGTTAACCCGATGCTGCCCCAGATGCCAGGATACCAATCCTCTTCAATATAGAAATCCTCAAAAAAATAAAAAAATTGGAGCGCAAACAAAAATATATATATATATAACTGTGCACTCACACATAAAAAGTTAAAATGGTATATTCACCTTATGTATATCTCTCCAGTCTCCCTTCTCCTGTGTGGGTGGTCAGTTAGTATTCCATGCGATATAATTGTCCATAACAGGGACCCGCTGGATGCCTTACTGGTCTCCAAGATGATGAATGGTAGTCGCATGTAGGCTGTGGACCCTTTTCACTAGCAGCAGTAACAGCTCTGCTCCACAAGATCTTCTCTCCGCCCCGACCGGCATCCTTGTTGCTGAGGTGTCCTCCCGGCTCTGACAACATGGACCCGTAATTGGTCTGGGATCCCTGATGAAACTACAGTATGTGAGGAAACGCATTGGATTGAAGCAGGCACATTTTTTGGCATTTCTTCTCATCTGTCTCCCCCTTTAGTCAGTATCCAGTGAACAAGTCTTATCCATGACTTACCACTTCTGGGTCCCTGACGTCAGAGCCGGGTGGACACTGCAGCAACGAGGATACCGATCGGGCAGAGGGATGATCTTGTGGAGCAGAGCTGTGACCACTGCTAGTGAACAGAGGTCCACAGACTACAAGCGACAACCATTCCTCACCTCGGAGACCAGTAAGGCGTCCAGCAGGTATCTGTTATCGCATTGAATACAAGATGACCCCCCACGCAGCAGAAGGGAGACTGGTGAGTTATACATCAGTCAAATATACAAATTTAAATTTTTATGCACACACACATATATATATATATATATATATATATATATATATATATATATATATATATATATATATATATATATATATATATATATATATACAGGTGAACCCCGTTATGGCGCGACCCGTTATAACACAAAATCGGTTATAACGCGGTTTTCACGTGGCTCCCATTTAATTTTTTTTTTTTTTTCATTTGTAAAAAAAAAAAAAAAAATTGAATTTTTTTTGCACACTTCACACACTGCACACTCTTATTGCACACACTCTCACTGCACACACTCTCACTGCACACACTCACTGCACACTGCTCACAGCACACTGCACACACTCCCAGCACACACTCTCACTGCACACTTTAACTGCACACACTCTCACTGCACACACTCTCACTGCACACTCTCACTGCACACACTCTCACTGCACACACTCTCACTGCACACTGCACACACTCTCACTGCACACTGCTCACAGCACACTGCACACACTCCCAGCACACACTCTCACTGCACACACTCTCACTGCACACACTCTCACTGCACACACTCTCACTGCACACTGCACACACTCTCACTGCACACTGCTCACAGCACACTGCTTACAGCACACTGCACACACTTCCAGCACTCACTTCACACACTCCCAGCACACAGTCTCACTTCACACATTTTCACTGCACACACTTTCACTGCACACACTCTCACTGCACATTGCACACACTCTCAATGCACACTGCTCACAGCACACTGCACACACTCTCACTGCACACACTCTCACTGCATACACTCTCACTGCACACACTCTCACTGCACACTGCATACACTCTTACTGCACACTGCTCACAGCACACTGCTCACAGCATACTGAAAACACTTCCAGCACTCACTGCACACACTCCCAGCACTCACTACACACACTCTAACTGCACACACTCTCACTGCACACACTCTCACTGCACACACTCTCACTGCACATGCTCTCACTGCACACTGCACACTGCACACACTCTCACTGCACACTGCACACTGCACACACACTCACTGCACACACACTCACTGCACACACACACACACTCACTGCACACACACTCACTGCACACACACTCACTGCACACACTCTCACTGCGCACACTCTCACTGCACACACTCTCACTGCACACCCTCTCACTGCACACACTCTCACTGCACACACTCTCTCTGCACACTCTCACTGCACACACTCTCACTGCACACACTCTCACTGCACACACACTCACTGCACACACACTCACTGCACACACACTCACTGCACACACTGCACACACTCCCAGCACATGGCTCATAGCACACACTCTCACTGCACACTCTCACAGCACACTCTCAAAGCACTCAGCTCACACAGCACACAGCACTCAGCTCACACAGCACACAGCACTCACAGCACACTCTCACAGCACACAACACTCAAAGCACACTCACAGCACACAGCACTCACAGCACACAGCACTCACAGCACACTCTCACTGCACTCAGCTCTCACAGCACACAGCACACAGCACTCACAGCACATTCTCACAGCACACAGCACTCACAGCACACAGCACTCACAGCACACTCTCACAGCACACAGCTCTCACAGCACACAGCACTCACAGCACACACTCACAGCACTCACAACACACTCTCAGAACACTCACAGCACACTACACCACACCTCCCACTCCCCCTCCCTACCCTTGGTGTCAGCTGCTGAGATCAAAGTGGAGCTGGCATCAGGAGGAGAGGGGTGTCGACAGGAGGGGGGGAGTCGGGAGGAGGGTTTTGGGAGGAGAGGGGGGTGAGTGAGGAGCAGGCTGGGACTCAGAGGGCCACGTGGGCTATGCCGCGGAGGGCCGGTATGTGTGGAGTCCTGGGGGGGAGGAAATGGATGCCGGTGGTGGGAGGTAAGGAGCAGGTTGTGGCTGGACTCGCCGTTGCTAGGGGACATGTAGGGCTTCCGGCCACATCTTCCTTCCTTCCCTCCCTCCCGATCAGGCGCGCAGCGGCCATTTTTTATTTTTTAATTAGCGCGACCCCGGTTCTAGTGCGGTCGGATTGGGTGGCCCCCGAGGACCGCGCTATAACGGGGTTTAGCTGTATATATATATATATATATAGCAAAAGTAAATATACTGTATGCTCATTTGCATGTCTTA